>NC_084801.1:142668829-142969752 GCF_963169125.1 Humulus lupulus | reverse complement strand
AAACCGCCCCCCTAAAGACCTCGGGGATTTTCTCCAAGGCCTGAGGGTTGACCAGGATGCGCATGCCGGGAATCGGAGCTGACAAGGTCCCGCTTGGTACCTCCTGTTCCCGAGTAGGGACAGGAGGTCGTGGAGGAGGTGGAGCCATTTTCTCTACTGCAGGAGGGGGTGGAGGCACTTTCTCTATGGCGGAGGGACCCTGGCTTTTCCCCTTGGCAGGAGACTTGGAGGAAGTCCCTGGGGTTTTCTTGGCCAACCGGAGCCTCTTCACCAAGGGCCTGGACGACCCGGAGGAAGGATTTCCCCCTTGGAACATAGATCACAAAACATTGTCCCCGGGCAGCGACATCTCCTCGTCTGAAACAAAGACAACAAATCATTAGTATGCATGTAAAAATATTTTGATTGCAAAAAAATCTAAAGTATGTATTGAAAAAGGTCCTACCCTCCGAGCTAGAGGAGGAATCTATTGTCAAGACCTCCAGCCCCAGAGCTTCTATGGGGGAGTCTAAGATAATGACTTCACGAATGAGAGGAGGCTCTGGGTCCGAATCCGCCTCAGGACTGGACTCCTCTACATACTGCCTAAGACCCGGAGCTACTACACCCTCCAGAAGGGAGGGCCACGACCTAAGGTTGGTCCCGTACTCCTCAAAAAAGGCCGACCTAAAGGCCAGGGTATTATCTACTACTACAGTACCCCTAGGGCGGCCCATGTCATAACACAACACTAGCTGGTCAACACACTGGAGTAGAGCGATGTTGCGATCTGGGTCGTTTTGGTGGCGGTGAACGAGTTGGCTAGGGTTAAACCTAGCAAGCCGTAGGTCTACGGCGGCCCTGTCTAAATCCCTAAACAAGTAAGGGTTACCTTGGCCGGAGGGGCCGGCTCCTACCCTGGACTGGGTTCGCTCCGTGTTGGCCTCCTGGGCGACCTCAAGAGCCCGCTTCCGGCGCACGAGGGGCACCTCGTCCTCGTCATCATCCGTGGCCTCCTCCTCGGGGATGGGCGCCATCTCGCGAGCTGCAGGGATGGTCCACGACCTCCTCAAGGCCAGAGTCTGGCCCGGAGAAATTAACTTACACGCCAGCATTGTCTCATCAGACTCGAGCTGGCGGTAGTCTTTTTCACTTGGGGGGAGCCCCACCAAGGTTTCGTATTGACCCCCGAGGGTCACCAATTTAGTCGTCCTCGCAAAAATAGCTGCACGATAGTCTTCAAGTCAATAACGAATGAAAAGAAACTAATCAACAACGATCTTGTGAGCTAAGGTTAGAAGGAACTTATGAGGACGGTTGAAGTAGTGGTATTCGCAGTTGCGAAACCCTGTTGACATGAAGAATTGATCCTTGAAGTCATTGGGGTGGCTGGGCAGCTCGATGACCGCGGCCGAGTTGGGAAAATGGGTCAAGTAGTAGAACCCGTCACCTCGCCCTCGTTGGTTCGGGCTGGCTTTGAGGCAGAAAAAGTAGAGGATGTCCGTCGGTGTGGTGACCTCCCATTCCTGCTTCAGGAATAGGTACCTCAACCCCGCTAACAGACGATAAGAGTTAGGGGGAAGTTGAAAGAGGGCCAGCTTCACGAAATTCAGAAAGTTCGCGAAGTACTGGTCTAGGGGGAGAAAGGCCCCAGCCTTGAGGTGTTCGTTGCTCTAGGCTACGGACTCCTCATTGAGCGGTGCGCAGCTCCGCTCGCCCTTAAGGGGAGGGCGGGCGACCAGAGCGCCCTTCCCTATCTCGATGTTGTGGGAAAGCATAATCTTATTGACTTTCCCCTGGGTTTTAACCTTCGAGGCAATCCTCTCAGACTCAAAGAAGGTGTCAGGTCCCACCTCGACCTCCTTCTCCACGGTGAGACCGAAGTGGGGAATAAGGGAGTCTGTTGCCATCTCTTTCCCCTTGCTGGCTGCTGGGATGACGAGCTGGCAGCACTCTTCTTGGGCATACTCTTCCTGGGTCCCATCTGGTCGCCTAACGAACAAAGATGAAGAAAGTTTAGAAAAGGTGACCTAAGCATAAGAAATAATCTAGCACGAAGAATGGTTTCCTTTACACGGGCTGAGGTAATCTCAGCCCGCAGCGAGTGAGACCATGCGATTTTATGAACACGCGCCTATGCTCCCAACGGGTCCTCGATTGCTCGGGATCCGTGTGTCAGGAGGGTTAGGATAAAGTTTGCCTTGGAGGGAAAGTTTCGAAAGGCAAAACCACCTATGAAGCATGGCCCCTAAGCTACCCGGTTTTTGCACCCCAGAAACTTGTTGCCTTCCCCTCTCCAAACAGGCATTTAAAAAGATAACCCAGAAAAATCACCCCAGAATTTTGTCCTATGAGTCATGTTCCTAAGCATTCTCTTTCCTACGGTCGATACCCCTAGGATAAAAACCTACACACAAAATACCAACAAAGAAAAACAAAGGAAAAACAACCTACAGTATGCGGCTAAGAAGGAAGTTTACCTAAGCAGAGAAAAATGGAAACATTTAAAGCATACAACAGGCAGAGGACTTACAGAAGTTTTCTGCTGCGTAAAAACTGAAAAGAGCATAGGAGTTGGAATCCTGGTGGAATCTTCAGAACCGGAGTCACGGAAGAACCCTCGTGTCTGGAACTCAGGAACGTCTGGAACACTGACCGGAAGAAAAAAAGGGTTTTGAAACTGAGAAGAGAGAAGAAAGAAGATGAGAAATTTTTTCAAATAAAAGGTGGCTCATGCGAAAGGTGGCCAACCTTATATATACGTAAAATTCAAAAGAATGAGGGTCGTTAGATCGCCTTGATGTGGGATGCGAGGATCACAACTCGAAAGAAGAAACGACGACCGAAGATAGGCTAGGCCATTTAATGCGGTTCTCGGAAGACGGACCGTCACCAACCACGACGCTCCACGTATCCTATACCAGCGCAATGGGTGGGATATGAATAGTCGACAAGGAAGCCTAAAAGCCCCTACTTTGGCCACATGTGACGTCATATGCCACGAGCAGGGGCTTTGGGGGCAAATGTACACACTAAATATCCACGGGTTTTTAGCGAGCTGGAAAAGGGCATAATCCTATCAGCCACGTGGAAGCCACCTACCCGGAGCTGATGTTATGAGTCTCTACCTCTTTAGCTCGAGGTAGCCAAAGGTTTAGTAAGAATACTTGAAGGCATCGGGTATGCAGCGTGGGTACCACAAGCTAGGACTACATCAAGCTCGAGGTACGACCTAGAGCTGACACCTCCGACCCTTTATAAAGTCAACCACGCAATGTAAACGTGCGCATATCAGACATCACATGCCTACACCATTCTTGAAATCTCGAACACGCAGCATAAACGTGCGTGTTTAGACACCCCACGACTGGTTTGGGCCATGCGGCCCATTATCCCCCTTACCTATTGATTAGACCACACTTCATTGTCAGGTTTTAGGAATTAATCATGAATGCCACAGAGGTGACATGATGGGTAAGAAGATCACAGGATGCCCCCCTTTGCCAATACCCAGGTGTTCTTTTCCTATAAATATGGAGACCCTGGACATTGCAAAGGGTTGGCTTCTAATTTGTAAAGGAACACCCTGTAAGAAATACGAGAGATATATCAATAATATTGACTGGTGGACTAGAGGGATTTTAACCTTCGAACCACCTAAAAAGAGTAAACGAGTTATAACATTCCTTTGAGATTATTCACATATTATGGTTCATCATTTAGCACCAATCCATCCCATTTATTCATATAATTATCTGTTGCCGAAGAACCGCGTCAAGAACATAAAAAAATGTAGCATGTATAGTGATGCAAAATATGTATCACTAATTTAATATTTCATTGATGCTGTAATTTTGAAGTTATCATTGATTGTGTACATAAGCTTAACGGTTAATAAAGATTCATTATATTCTTGTCATTGTCTTGGACATCAATTCAAATGATATGAACAAATAACAAATCGATTGACCTTGATTCTCTTAATTTCGTTGATTTAATTAATTAATAAATTTCCAGGGTAGTAACCCAAAAGAGAACATGGAAAATTATAACATGCATATATTATATTGGGTTTATATTTTTTTGATTATATGTTTTCTCTCATTATTTGTTTAGACTCTGTATTTTGATAAATTATTTTTTGGACCCTATATTTTGTAAAATATTTTAAATAGACCCTTAAACCCGATTTTGATGATTTTTTTAAATATAATAACACAATTGCTAGATAAAATGGCTGTAGTTTTGTTATGAATTATTATTTTGGTGAATTATTTGTAATTTAGTTAATTTTTTTTTATCAAAATCAGGTTTAATGGTCTATTTGAACCATTTCACAAAACACACAATCCAAAAAATAATTCATCAAAACACAGGGTTCAAACAGGTAATGAGACAAAATTGAGTCTAGAAAAAACATAAACCCTATTATGTATTATTATTGACGCCGTTTTTCTTCAACATAAATATGAAGAGCACCAAACACAAAATTAAGAAAATAAAGAAGAACAATCAGAATTTTACGTGGTTCAGCAATTAAAATCTGCCTAGTCCACGAGTCAGTATTATTGACTGGTGATCTTCTCTTAGAGCTTTAACAAAGCAATTTAGTAGAGTGTTCTCAGTACCAAATTGTGCGTATCCACAAATGAAATTCTTCAGTCTATTTTTAGACTGGTTAAAAAATATCTTCCCTTTTATTTCGAGAAGTTACAATTCAAATTTGAAATAAATACAAATAAATGCATTAATTACATAATATCCCATGATAATCGGGATTTATTATCAAATTACAACAAATTCTCGAGGAATAGGAATTTCAAAACAACAGCTGCATTCAAGCTGGATTACCAACCTCGAACATACAACTTACACACTTTCGAGATTGACCCACATCACGAGCTCGTCATTCTGATTAACCTTGTCCTTAGCCAATGACTTTACCGAGCTCAATTATCGGAGATCAACCTCCTCGAGCTTGCAATGAAGATTAGAATTGCACTCAGACTTCGGAGAAGATTTATTCTTTCGAGCTTGATGGCTAAGCCCGAGCCTTCTTAATTGGTGCTCGATTGCCAATGAGAACAAATCAGGAAACATGATAATTTATACAGGTGTTGAACCCTTACTTTCTATTTTCAAGCTTACACTTTACGAGTCTACATTTCGAGGGCATAAATTCTATTCTCGAAACTTGGGTGTAACATTTTGCCCCCTCAAAAGTGTTGGTTCAAATCCTATGAGAAGGAAACTTTTGAACTTCTCCTTTCAAAAAATGTTCCACCTACCATACTCGAGTATGGACACGCGTCACTCGTGGATTGCACACCAAGAGTACTCAAGTACTCCCTATCTCTGCCAATGTCCTTTCATATATCCCCCTTTTTCCGCCAATGATATAACTAAACCCCATCCGTCAGATCCTTTCTCAACCCAAACCAAAGGCCCAGATCAATTCGACCTTTAACATCCCACTGAGACATATATATATATAAATATATATATTCCCTCTCTTCTCCTTCATCACTTTCATTCTAGTTTTCAGAGAAAAGAAAAAAAATGAACTAGAGCCTTATTTCTTCCTTTGCATGTTCTCTAAACGGAAGAAGAAAAGTAACTCCAGTACTTTCGATTCCATGAAAGCTTTCCTGTAACCGCTCCTCCACTCAATGATTTCATCATTCCCACAGACAACTTTGTGTAAGTTCATGTTCTTGATCCTTTTCTTTGGCATATATATATTACATGTTCCTTCAATTTTGTGAGAATATCTTCACTGGTTTTTATCAGTTTTTAAGGCTTCACTTTGATATTAGGCAAGCTTTTAATCTGAGTAGTTTTGATGTAGTTAGAATCACGATTTTAGACCCAAAAATTTCTGGCATAAACATGTAAAAATGAGGTTTTTTTTTTCTGGTAATGGGGGGTTTCGTATAGCTTAAGAAATAGAGGTTTTTGTTTTAGGGTTTTAAACGCACAAACCCCAAAAATATCACCTTTTTGGGTAACTGCTAACTTTTACCCTGAAAATCCGGGATTCTTTTAAACTAGTATTAATCTCCCCACTCTCGTGTGGTTGCATCCTTGATGCCCGAACTTTTCAATACTTCGGGAATGACATCTGAGTTAATCTCGCCCTTTCGAGCCTTCAGTCTCAATTGAGACAATCTTGTTATCTCAAGCTTTCAAGCTCGAGTTATCAAAATTATAATTTCCTATATAATGGGCCCTCACCTTTTTCTTCCTTGTTAGATGTCGCAGTGCTCTGGGAATCGGTGGGGGCCCGAGTTTGCTATCCCTTACCACCCATCAACACCCAATCCTGAGTCACCTTTTACCCGAAATCAGCGACTGATCTACGAGTACAAAGAAAGGTGTGAGCAAGAAGATATGCGAGACCGCTTTCGACGTCAGATAGACAAGGTCGAAGAGAAAAAGAGGAAGAGACTCCGAGTGGCGACTTATCCTGATCCAAACCCCGAGATCAGGCCTATCCCCTTAGATCCCAAATTCAAAGTCACCATTGCCTTCGCACCTGGAGCACTTTCCTTCTCCCTAATGGAAGAATCTTCAACACATTCTTTCACTTCCCAAGCTCTCTCAGTCCCCACCTCGAAGGAGGAGTTTTTTGAGGCTGTGCACTACTGGAGCTAAGTCACTTCCTCCGACCATATATTCGAGTTGCTGGCTTATCATGGCCTTAAGCTTTCTGGTACACTGATGTGCCGACCGATAACATTGAATGAAAGAAGCTGCTACGCCCTGGGAGACGGCAATCCCAACAATAAGATCAAGCTTACCACATGGAGCTGCGAGAATATGAGGACTGGGGCTCTGCTATCCTTGAAGACATACTTCAAAGATTTCTTGGAATTTTTCGGGCTTGACCCCTTCCAGCTCCAGACCAACTCCTTTAGGGTCTTGTCAGCCCTTAGGTCGATGTACCACGAGATGAAGTGGGAAGGACCTTCAGCACAAGAGATATTATATCTCTTCTGTCTTAAGAGCAACCCTTCTCAAGCTCGTGGAGGAGACGACTTCTATTATTTATTGAACTATCCGAAGGAGAAACGACTATTCGAGGATATGCCAAATCATCCTCCAAACTTCAAGACCACATTCTTTTGGACGGACGGGCTCACTCCTTCCCATTTTTATTCCTTCCAACGCATCCGTAAGTATTTGAATGCACTTATCCATTTTTTATTGAATAGTCAAGCTCAAAATATTCACACTTGTCCTTGCCTGCATCCAACTACCATTGCCCCACTCCAACAGAAGTGATGATGGAACATAAGGCAACCATTCTCCATCTTCCTTATGGTCGAAGGTCCCTGACCTACCTTCTCCATGAAGACAAGCTCCGAGATTGTGGCCTTCTAAGCAAAGGAGAATCCATCGATGACTCAGGGATTCAAAAATACTAGAAGTGGGAAGATGTGCCCCTCCCCACAGCTAAACTTCCCCCCAGGAGAAAACTTCAGGCTCGCAATTCCAAGTCACTGCCTCCCGCCTACATGAGCGACCAGTCTAGGTTCGATAGCTGGTTAGGGCAGTACTAGACCATGTATAGTTTAAATGAGGTCTGGGATGGGGTAGCCATTCAATATGGGACCAATGATTATAGAGACCTTTCGAGGCTATCTCCCACTTATAGAGAGGGGACTCCCCTAGAGTCGTCAGAAGATAGGAGAATTTCTTGGTCTTCGAGCTTAAGCTCGGTCGAGAGTACCAGTTAGGTTTCTATTATCCTTGAGTCTTGTTTCTTTTAATAACTATTGTTCGATTATTAAAGTACAATCTTCATATTTTTCAAGAGAAATGGACTCAGCTTTGGACAATGTGCTCAATAGGCCTATGGCCTTGAAGGCGAGTAAGCGCCAAAGAGCCTCGCCGAAAGGAGGTCTTCCTTCCAAAATGCCCAAAAAGACCGAGGTAGCCCCTTCAGCCTTGGTTCCCCATGGATTCGAGTCAAGCTGTCGAACCTACCTCTGAGGTCAGACCGAGGATAGTTAACGAGCTCGCGGTGCCTATCACTATTCTACCTCCTCCTACTGCCCAACCAATCCAGAAGGTTCCTGCAGCCCAAGCGAGACAGGCTCCTATGCAGGAACGCTTCCTGTCGACAATGCACCCGGAACTCACGGAGTCAACCTGGGCTCTGATACCTCGACTCGCATGGGTCAAAGTCTCAGCCACCTTCAATGGGAGTTTCTGACCTCCTACCGAGATGCCAACACTATTTTTGACAATGGTGGCGAGCTTCTCTCCTCGGTTAGTTATTTTTTGCTTTGACCTTTGTATTAGGTACTAACTTAGGCTATGTTTTGCTAACTTGTATTTCTTTTTATGTGTAGGCACTTGCATCCTACGTTCAACACAACTTCATGCTGAATAAAGAGGTGACCGCGAGCAGGGTGCTTGCGCAGGAGGCTAGAGATGCCCAACTGAGGCTCGAGGATGAACTAAAAGCAGCAAAGCTGGAGGTGGCAGCAAGGGATGTAGCCATTTAGAAGGTTTATGAGCTCAAGTCAAGGCTGGAGGTTACTTTGAAAGAGACCCAGAAGGTCCCCGGCCTTGAATCGACACTGAATGTGGCCTTGAAGGAGGTCGAGGCCAAGGATTCTGAGATTAAGGAAATTTGGGAACTCAATGCCAATTTGGAAGAGGAAAATAATATGACCTTCGACATCATCGAAGGTGAGAAGGCTCGTCTTATGGAAGAGTTCAAAACCAAAAAGATTGTGCCGTAGACATGGCGATGTATCAGATTTGGGTGAACAATCCCGACCTCGACACCAACTTCCTAGCCAATGTGGATACCGAATTCATCACCAAATGGAAGGCTCGACTTGAGGAGGAGGAGGCCAGGCTCGAGGCTGATGAGGCAGCATAAGCTTCAAGGGCTGCAGTTGGAGAGACATCTAAGTCTTGAGGCCAAGATTATGGGCTGCGACCCATTGTAATAATTTTTGTAATTATTCTTTTATTTTTTTTATGCCCTCGGGGCAAAGACAATTTATAGCTCAATTTTGAGCTATTTAATTATCTTATGAATTTATACAAATAACAACTTTTATGCTCACAATTTTCTAGCCCGAAAATCTTTATGCATATGGTTTAACCTTTAGCATTTTGCGTTAATATTATGCCCTATTGTTGACCCTTGATTTGGTCAACGACACGGATTCAAGTAAAACGATAAAAACAAGATGAAATCAAGACAAAAAGATAAACGATACGAAAGATTTATAGTGGTTTGGCCCAAAAAAATGGTAATAACCTACGTCCACTTAGTGTTCTTATTAATGTAGAATCCTAAAAACTGTGATCAATGAACTAGGGTTCACGAGTTTCACAAGCTTCGAGATGAATACAAATTTTGGTGGATAAAAACACTATATTTCTCTCTCTATGTCCCAAAAAGTTCCCTTTCTTGAGCCCTTTGAGTCTTATTTGTAGGCTCAAGGAGTTCTACATGGGCCGATGGGCCTTAATTACCTTTAATACAAGCGTATCTAAATAAAAATGGAAATCACAATTATTACATAAATGCAAAATTACATATATGTAGAAAATATCTGAAATACTGCAACCAGACTGGTCGCTCATAAAATATGCCGTCTGCTGAGTGAACTCTCTTCTGGTCGATGGTCGAACAGATCGTACTCACTTAAATGGTCACGTGTATCCCACGTGCTTGTTAATTCTGCCACATGATCAGATAAATCTTTTTTGGTAAACATTTGCCCCCCAAGTTTATTTTACTGCGACTAGCATATAATAAACTTAATCGACCAGCTCTCCGTTTGACCTGTCACGTCTGTCAGCGCCTTTTTGAAAAAGTAAATAATCATGACTGTTGCAGTTTCCCAAAAACATTTTGATGGCTAACATGATTTCCCACACATCGAAAACTTACCCCCATCATTACCTCTTTAATTGTGCCACGATCAGTATAAATAAATCACTTTTCTCATTTTTTTACCTTTTACCAAACCTTCCTCTCTCAAGAACTCTCAAAGGAAACCCAGAGAATTTTGGTGATCCGAGGCGTGTCCGACCAACCCTGAGCAGCGACACCCGTGACTTCTACACAATCTGCACTCCAAGTAAGTTTTTGAACTCCTTATCTCTGTTATACTATGCAAAATAAATTTCACGAGTTTTCTGGTGTGAGTTTTTGAATGTTTTTGAGAAAAAATATTTTGGGGTAATCAGGCTTATACACAGAAACATGATAGGATAGGAGTTTTAAGTAGTAAAAACGTTAAGTGAGGCTTAGAAACCAGTGTGGGAAGTAGGAATACTGTTTTAGGGCCCAAAATCGAAGTGAAAATTCGAGTTTCATGCTTTCAGAAAAATCTGGGGTTTTCCCGCCTGTTTTCAGAGTCGAAAAGTTTTTTTGAAAAAACTTTTCACTACCGCTTTTTAATATGTTTTTCCAAACTACTCACATGTTTTTAGTGTTTATGTTAGGATGTTGCTGATCGTATAAAAGCTTAATTTTTATACACGAGCAACGTTATCCCAACATTTCCTCTTCTTCTATCTGTTGGCCGTAGATTCTCATCTCCTATTTTCTATTATCAGATATTCATGCACGATCCTTGGGGAAGTGAGAGGCCAATTGAAGACAATATTCTTGTGCTGCTGTTCGAGGATCAAGAGCAACCGCCACTTCCTTTTTCTGATCTTACCTCTTCTCAACAAAACACCACGACCAACTCACCAAAGCACCAACTACACATGGGTCGTGTCAAACACATTGCTCGTAGAAAAAATAAATCCACCAATTCTCCTTCTAACCAACCAGCAGTCGACACCGTGGGTCCTTCAAATGATCCTCAACCTATAAATGTTGCACCAGTAGAAATCCAACCCAAAGCCCGGTCTCGCGACGGCCTTAGCCCAGACGTTGACTGGTACGTTGCGCCTCCTAGCGTCATATCAGCCAGGATGGTGAATAATTATCTCAAGAAGTATGGTCCTCCTGGGATCACCCTAGTCAAACCTACACCCGACCAGAGGGCAAACATGCATGGAGGCACATTCAGTGCCTGGTCAAGGTACCACATTGAGGCAGGGGTAATCTTGCCCCTACACGAATTTTTTCAAGGGGCGGCCAATTACTTCGAGGTCGCCCCTTTTCAAATTGCCCCTAACGAATATAGAGTACTATTAGTACTCTATATCCTTTACAACCATAAAAAATGGCCTGTGCCTATACCACATGAGATCAACTACCTGTTTGATCTTAAGTCCAACCCCAACCACAGCAACATGGGGTTTTTCCATTTCTACCATCAAGAGTCTGCTCGTACATTTCTGACCGACATCACCTACAAATCCAACATAGGAAAGTACTTCCAGGAGTACTTCCTTAAGATGGACCTGGCCGCTGATAACCTGGCCTTCACTTGAGGAGGTAAATTTCTCAATCACTGGTCATTTATTTTCTACTAGTTTGTTTTTCTTCTCTGTCCTTAGAACCTTGATGTTACGTCTAGGTCCATGGTATCGACCAGACCCCACTCCAGAGATGGAGATAAGGGTCGTAGCCCTAGCCAGCTTGGTGAATATCGAGAAGAGCGTCAAGGAGCTGGTCACATAAAGCAATCTGAGGCTGATCGGCCTCTTGGCACCTCACCAGGAAGTGAGGGAGTCCACCGCGGGGAGTGCTACTAGAGAGGAAATCCCCGAGCAGCAACAGGATGTGCACAACCCCCGAGACGACGGGCAACAAGAGAGACCATCCGAGAACCCTCCAGCAACCCTCAAGCTGCTTCTGCCCCTGCCCAACATGGGAAGGGCAAGCAAAAACTTCCGGAGTACATCGAACCTGTACTCGAGTCTTCCAACGAGAACGATACTGACTTCTCACTTCTAGATAACTTGCCCATCCCCTGTCATTTATTTGACAGGGACGGCAACTTTAGATTTTCGATCAGTAATTTAAATTCAGACTTCTTCGAGGCAGAGAGTGAGTGTAGCAGTAGTTCTATAAATAATGTATTGACTAGTAATAATAGCTCGGGTATATTAATTAGAATTTCCTTTCTCCTTATTCCCTTGCTCTTTTAAATAACTTAAATTATATTGTCTGATCATTTGTTTCCATCCTGCAGTCATGCCTTCTGGAGAAGCCTTTGACATATACACTGACGTCGATGCTCCTTCGAGCAAAAAGAGAGCGAACAAGCGACATCCTGGGGAGTGCCGCTGCGAACCCTGCAACAAGAAGGTTTGAGTAAAGGATCCTCCAACACCTCCTCTAGCGCCCACTCCTTCCAGGAATACGACACCTCCTCCTCCTCGCAATAGCCTTCTTCCCGAGTAGGCAAGGCAACCTTTAATCAACGACCTGCTGAGTGGTGCCAAAAACGCTACTCATGAGAAGCTACAAAGGTTTTCAAAGCATCATCGTAGCCAGGAGTCCTTCTCACACCTTCCTCCGCTACTGCACAGCCAGGACATCAACCGTAGACTGTCTGAAATTCTCAGTGTAAGTTTTTCTCCTTTCTCTAATTGAACAACACTTTCTCTCATTGCCCTTGACTGGTTTACTGTTCTTTTTCTGTTCGCAGGGTATCCTCACAATGGGGCATGGATGGCACCAAGCTGAGGAGTTCAAGGCCAAATTTGCTGAGGAGATCAAGGAGGTCAAGGCCAGATATGCCGAGCAGCTGAAAGCAGTCGAGGAGAAAAATGCTAGCCTGAGCAAGGAGTTGAGGAAACACCAGGAGGCAATGGTTAAAATCACTGTTGCCAAGGAGAAGTATAAGGAGGCTTCAATGATGAATTTTAAAGAGGCATCCAAACTTCAAGATAACCTGGTGACCAGCCGAAAAGAAACCGCCGAGCAGGAGGAGCGCGTTAAACTGCTCGAGGAAACCAACGCTCACAACCTGGAGAAGTTCAAGGGAGCGGTGTTCAAATGCTTCTACCTGTTCTGGAAGAGCAACCTAGGGGCAAACTTTGACTACCTCCTAGAGCATATAAAGTAGGTTGAACTGGAAAAGTGAATTGTTCGCCTGGAAGAAGAGAAGAAAGCTCAGGAATCTCCTGAGATCTCTTTGGCGACAGGCATCGAAGGCGCCGAAGAGGATGCTGGGACTACAGTCGACCAACAATCCCAAAAAGAACCTCCTGTTGCTCAATAATTTTATTTATTTATTTTTATTTGTAACTGGAACATACGAACCACGGTTGGTGATGTCATGATGATTTTTGCTGCGTACGGCAGCTTCCTTTTAATTACTAATTACCTCCGAGCAGCAACTACTTATGGTGTAAAACATTCCGCTTTGATATTATAATATTTTCTATTTATTAAAATATCTGCTCGCATGATTGAACTTAGCAAAGCACTTTGTTTCCATCTTACAAAATCCAATTTTTTTGAAAAATACTCTAAGTGCCGTAATATGCTTTCCTTTATTTTGCTCGTGTGTTTACATATGCTTGTTGATATGATTTTCTTGCTTAGTACCTTATATGCCCCCCCAAGTGATTGGGGAGCTCAAAGTCCTCGGTCACTTGCCATGACCAAGACCTATTCAAACATTACTGCTCGTGCCCTAGTAATTAAAACAATAATATAGCAAAACAACACACGTAATGAGCAAATACTTATAATAAATGCAATAATTGGCAAGAATAACTGGTTGCGCACAATTCCTTTTATTTCTTGTAATAAATGGACAAAATCCTGTCTGTACGAGTGATCAAAAATTGATCTTACACTTGTAAGCGACCAGTCATTTAATGAACCAGCCCTTATTCATAAACTTGTAAAAAGTGAAATTAATACAAGCTAGTTCTTTAAAAAGAACTGTTTATTGATAATACTTGCCCAAGTGTTCTCCATTCCAATAGCGAGGAATGATATCTCCATTCAAGCGAGCAAGTTTATATGTGCCTGGTTGGAGGACTTCTTCAATCTGATACGGACCCTCCCAGTTAGGTCCAAGCACTCCGGCAGCTTGATCGCGTGTATTAAGAAAAAGTCTTCTAAAACTAAATCCCCTACGTTAAACTTTCTTTCTCATACGTTAGAGTTAAAATATCGAGCCACCTTTTGCTGATAAGCTGCCACTCGAAGTTGAGCTTGGTTGCGCATTTCATCGACTAAGTCCAAAGACTCCATCAATAATTGATCCTTAGTACTCTGATCGTATGCCAACATTCTATGTGATGGTGGGTCTAACTCAACAGAAACATGGCTTCATATCCATAGGCCAGAGAAAATGGAGTATGACCTGTTGCTGTTCGATGGGATGTTCTATACGACCAAAGGACTTCTGGTAGTTGTGCTGGCCATGCCCCCTTTGCTTCTTCAAGCCTTTTCTTCAAGGTGTCCTTCAGGTTCTTATTGACAACTTCAACATGTTCGTTTCCTTGGGGATGAGCTACTGATGAAAAACTCTTGATAATCTCATGCCTCTCGCACAAATCAGTGAACAGTTCATTGTCAAATTGTGTGCCATTATCAGAGACAATTTTCCTTGGCAACCCATATCGACACACAATGTTCTTGACCACAAAGTCTAATACCTTCTTGGTCGTTATTGTTGCAAGTGGCTCAGCCTCAGCTCACTTTGTAAAGTAGTCAACAACAACTACTACATACCTGACATTTCCTTTTCCTGTGGGTAAAGACCCGATCAAATCAATCCCCCATACTGCGAATGGCCATGGGATTTGCATCTGTTTGAGCTCATTTGGGGCTGCTCGGGGTATTTTGGAGAACCTTTGGCACTTGTTACATTTTCGCACAAAATCCATAGAGTCTTCATTCATGGTAGGCCAGAAATACCCTTGCCTTAAGATTTTCTTCGATAAACTTTTCCCCCCAGCATGATCTCCACAAAAATCTTCATGGACTTCTTGCATCAGTTCCTTGGCCTTTTCCTTGGAAACACATCTTAACAGCGGCATCGAGTACCCTCTTCTGTATAAAATTTCGTCGACCAGAATGAACTGAGCTGATTTCCTCTGGAGAGTCCTTGCTTTGTCTCTTTCCGCTGGCAGCACTCCTTGCTCAAGGTACTTAATGAAGGGCGTCATCCATGTGTCTATTACTTGAATCACCAGTGTAGACTCCTCGGTTCGAATGCTTGGTGCTAACAAATGCTCAACTGGCACTATGTTCAAGGTGTCAACATCCTTTGTACTTGCCAACTTGGCCAGGGCATCGACATTTGAGTTCTGATTGCGAGGTACTTGCTGGAGAGTATATTTTTCGAACTGTGCCAATAAGTCCTTTGCTTTGTTCAAATAAGCAACCATCTTGAGACCTCGAGCTTGATATTTTCCTATAATTTGATTAACCACCAGATGGGAGTCACTGTAGATCTCAAGTGACTTTATATCCATGCCCTTGGCTAATCTTAATCCTGCGAGCAGAGCTTCATATTCGACTTCGTTATTGGACGCTGTAAAGTCAAATCTGATTGCACAATGGAACCGATGTCCTTCTGGGGTAACCAAGATCAGTCCTGCTCCAGCATTGCGCTTGTTGGAAGAGTCATCTACGTACAGCTTCCAAGAAGGAATGTGACTTTGGAGTCCAGTATCCTCCATCGGTTCGATATTTTGGATTCCAGTGAATTCTACGACAAATTCTGCTAGAGTCTGTCCTTTCACAGCTGCTCGTGGAGAATAAGAAATATCAAACTGCCCAAGTTCGACTGCCCATTTTAATAACCGTCCAGCGACCTCCAGTTTCTACAAGACTTGCTGTAATGGCTGGTCGGTGAGTACCACGATGGGGTGAACTTGAAAGTATGGTTGCAACTTTCTGGAGGCCAAAATCAAGCAATATGCTAACTTCTCAATGGGCGGATATCGCAATTCTGCTCCCACTAACCTCTTGCTTACATAGTACACAACTTTTTGGACATGATCCTCCTCTCTGATCAAAACTGCGCTAGCAGCATACTCCGTGACAGCGAAGTAGATGAACAAAGTTTCTTTTTCGACCGGCTTGGACAAGATCGTTGGTTGTGACATATGAGACTTTAGCGCCTGAAAAGCCTGCTTGCATTCTTCTGTCCACTCAAACTTCTTGTTGCCTCTGAGTAGGTTAAAAAATGGAACACACTTGTTCGTTGACTTAGAAATGAATCTACTCAAAGTGGCAATCCTCCCAGTTAGGCTTTGGACATCTTTAATCTTGGTAGGCGACTGCATCTCGATCAGGGGTTTGATTTTTTCGGGATTAGCTTCGATTCCTCGAGAGTTTACTATGAATCCCAAATTTTTTCCTGATCCAACACCAAAGGAACACTTGAGAGGATTTAGCTTCATCTGATATTTGTTCAAGATTTTGAAGCATTCTCGCAAGTCCTCGATGTGCTCTTCTGCCTTCTTCGACTTGACCAGCATGTCATCAACATATTCCTCCATGTTAACTCCGATCAGTTCTTTGAACATATGGTTGACCAGTCGCTGGTAAGTCGCACCAGTTTTTCTCAAACCGAAAGGCATTACTTTGTAACAGTAAAGTCCTGTATCTGTTTGAAAGCTAGTGTGATCCTCATCAGGTGGATGCATACTGATCTGATTGTACCCAGATTATGCATCCATGAATGATGGAATCTCATGCCCTGATGTAGCATCAACCAGCTGGTCGATCCTTGGGAGTGGGAAATTATCCTCCGGGCATGCTTTATTGAGGTCTGTGAAATCCACGCACGTCCTCCACTTGCCATTCAACTTGGGAACTAGTATAGGATTAGAGATCCAAGATGGATAAAACTCTACTCTGATGAATCCATTCTCCTTTAGCTTCTCAACTTTATCTTTTAACGCCTTCGATCTGTCTTTGTCGAGGAGCCTCCTTTTTTTGTTGCACTGGTGGAAATTTTTTGTCTATATTTAAGACATGGCTGATAATTGCTGGGTCAATCCCAACCATATCTTTATGCGACTAGGCAAACACCTCCTGGTTCTCCTTCAAAAATTCCACTCCTGCTGTGACTGGAAGTCTGATCGACCTAGTTGGTGCGAGCCCTTCGCTGGAAAAATGATAAATGGTTTGGTTGCATGGTTCCAAATCTTGCATTGATAACTTCATTCTCTCTAGCGAAGATTTATATAGAATGTTGACTGAGATTTATGTATCCACCAATACTCGCTTGACCATCATATTAGCGATATGGACATCCACGACCAGAGGATCAGAATGGGGAAATCGAACATACTGAGCGTCAAGCTTAGAGAAAGTTATCGGTTCTTCCTCTGTTCGAGCATTTTTGGGAGTTTGCTCCTCGACGTTCAGTATTCCAATGTTCTAGTTGTGACGTAAGGTTCGTGTAATGCCCCAACTCCAGGGATTGCTACAGTGCACATTGCAAACAGTGCTAAACTCGCTAATCGAGTCGTTTGGCCATAGACGTGTGACTAAGTGTGATTAGCGATTTAGGGATTAAAATTTTTGGTTAAGATATAACGTTTCACTAGAACGTTTATTGTATACATTGGGATCCCAAAAATATAATTTCAGAGTCTATTACAAGAAAATATTTACAACAGGCCGTTCTAAGCGGCAAAACAAGGTTTAACCCTAGTTCCACTTTCAAACCTCGCCTAAGTATTGGTTGAGCAGCTGCATATGTACACATCATCACCTAAGCTCTCCAACTCGAGGATGGTCCAGCTTTCTTTTGCCTTTACCTGCACCACAAAGCACCCATGAGCCGAAGCCCAGCAAGAAAACTCATATGCTCATAAACAGTCATATCATGATATCAAATCATATCTGGCATGCCTAGCAACCATAGCTTTATTCAAGCATGCAAATGAATTCAAACAATGCTGGGGTATCCAGGATCAAAAATCCTGCCCTTCTGATTGGAGGACTATCAAGTCAATCCTAGTCAGATGAGTGTTTCAACACTTGAGGTTCTGGTAAACCATGCTGAGTGACCAACAAGCAAGTCACTGTCGGGCTCAGCACCCAAAGCCATGTGTGTGATGATCAAAATGATCATACAGAGCTCATAGCTCTGATCAAATGAGTGAATATCACTTTGAGGTCCTGTTAAACCATACTGAGTGACTCACAAGCAAGTCACTAATTCAAATGGAAGAGTGGCTGCTGGGTAAGCCACTAGCCTTCAACAGGTTCTGGTAAACCATACTGAGTGACTGACAAGCAGGTCACTAATTCAAATGGAAGAGTGGCTGCTGGGTAAGCCACTAGCCTTCAAGCGCTTACAATATTCATCGAACTTGAGGTCGGTTCGGTATTAATGCTCTTTGAGTCATTCAATGCAGATGTCGATTAGATCTAATCTTTGTTGGCTTGTGTGGAACATGCTAAGGCCGTCCTGACTAATGAGCCAGCGCAATGTGACCAGTGCCCAATACTACTGCCGAACCTGACTAATGAGTCACAGCTTCACAGTTGATACTAACACCTTTGACAATTCTGACTAATGAGTCAGTACCATGCACAAGTAAGCATTGCTACCAAACATATATCATATGTCAAACATCCAAAGATGGGGTATTCAACATGCTTACTTAACAATTGTTAGCATAATAATGATCATGCACAAACACAGAGACTCAAGCTCTGACCAATCTAATATTCATCATTCATGGCATGCCCTAATCACATGTTTCTCGTGCATCACATGCATCACATTTAACCATCTAGCATGCCTCAGTAATAATCATATGCAAATGGGAAAAATTTCCAAGCATTCATTATGCTATCAATGTTTACATTTAAACATCAAACATGCATCAAACATAACCATGCATGTCACATATGGGGTGCAGTTTTCTTACCTCGGGTTCAAGCAAGAATTAGTAAAAGAATGACCCTTGAGAACGATCAATTTTTAATCCTTTAGCGGTCACCTAGTCATAACCAAAAATATAGGATTCATCAATGAAAATGAAAACAAAGGTTCCCAAACCAATATCTAGCCTCCGGGACATCAATCCACACTTAACCGGGTAGTAGGATCGACCCCGAGGCCTAAAGCTAGCATCCCCAAGTCAAAAACCCATTTCTGGCCAAAAATTCCCTTATGGGCCGCGGCCCTCTCTAGCCACGCCGCGGCTCACCCTCAGACATAGGCGAAACCTCCCCAGAAATCCACACAGGCCGCGGCTCACCATAGCCATGCCGCGGCACATTACGCAAAACAACAAGAAACCAGATTTCTTCCCCTGCATTTCTCCTCAAAACCAGCCCTTCAAACCAATCCCAAACATCAACCTAACACCCAATTCACCCACTAAACTTCATCTACAACTCACCCTCATCAAAACCCAAGTTAAACACCAACCAAACTTCCATTAATTCCAACTAACCACCAAGAAATCACAATCTGAAACTTAAAAGAAAACATGGTATAACAAGAATTTCATGGCTGAGTTTCCTTACCTCAAGCTTGGTTTTGAATCCCCTTCAATGGCTGAATCAAGTTCCTAAGCTCAAACCTTGATTTCCTAGCTTATTCCTTCAAATTGGCTTCAAAATTCCAAAGAGAAAAAGAAGGAAAATGGTGCACGGGTGAGGGAGAGAAAGAAGGTTGATGATGCTCTATTTTTTAACAATTCCATAGCCTTCTAAACTCAAAGAGCTGATATATATCTTAGGGGTGAAAAGACTATTTTGCCCCTAGGTCAAATAAAGGCTTCTAAACACTCCCAAGGGTAAAATTGTCCTTTCCCTCCTATCTCGTTAATTATAATTAACACCCTCCAATTCCCATTATTCTCAATATTTTCAAATACCAATAATTCACACCCCATTACCCTTTAATTCCCAGCAACGTTCTAATCACTAAATTACCCCGAGACTCACTCCGAGCCCCGAACTTAATCCCGTTATGATTAGACCGAAAACCTGCATTTCCATGATCGTCTCATGCCGAATGGCTCGAGCCAATCCACATATAATGTGGTAATATTTATAATTCACCCATATGCATGAAAATACACAATCACGCCCCCAACGACCAAATTACCAAAATGACATTGCAATTAAAATATGAACCCATATGCATGCATTCACCACCATATAATAATATCATCCACATAAACATGCATATAATCATTAAATATCATAATAAATCAATTATGGCCCTCCCGACCTCCTAATCAAGGTCCTAAACCTTATTAGGAAATTTGGGGCATTACAGTTCGGGCGTACCTTTCCTTTGCCTTTCCACTATCACCTGCCAGGTGTGGGCCGCTGCAGATGGTCAGCAATGTAAGAACAACTGGAGCTGGCTGTAAAGGGGGCGAGCGTTGGTGTACAGGTGCCAGCTCGTTGCCTCCTTGAGCCTCTCGCTGAGAACCTTCAGTAGCTCGCACATACTTCCTCAGGTGCCCTTGTCTAATAAGGAACTTGATCTCAATGGTTGCCCTATGGTTGCACTCATTGGTGCCCTTGTCCTCAGGTGCCCTATGGTTGCACTCGTTGGTGTCATGACCATAGTTATTATGAAAATGACAAAACTTGGTTGTATCTCTCTTGGAGATATCTTTCCTGATTGAGGCTGGTCGCCTGAAGGGAACAGTTGTGTGAGTGTCCTGATACACTTTTGCCCTGCTATCGACCAGGGTCGTATAATTGGTGAACCTTAGCTCATATCTGTTACTTTTAGGGTGCTTGTTCTCATATGTTGATGGTTCGTGGTTCACCATTTTTCCTCCGTTTTGCCATTATTTTTGTCGTTGCCATTGGATTTCCCAGACCCATTGGCAGCTCTGGTGGGATCTTCTTTTGGACCTTGGTCATCTGTGGGCGACTTCCCTTTGTTGGCAATGGCCTCCTCGAGTTTGATATACATGTCTGCTCGGTCCAGATAGTCTTGGGTGCTCTTAACCTCATTCTTTCGAAAACTGTTCTAGAGGGATGAATGGCGCCGTACTCCAGCAATAAGAGCCATCATCTTTCCTTCATCGCCAACCGTCTTAGCCCCAACAGGGGCTCACATGAAATGTTTGACATACCCCTTTAGGGTTTCTCCCTCATTCTGGCGTATCTCGACCAGCTGATTGGCCTCGGTCGGATGTACTCAACCAACATAAAATTTTCCGTAAAAATCCTTTACGAACATTTCCCAAGACACTATGCTGGCTGGAGGGAATTTGAAAAACCACTTCTGAGCAGTCTCAGACAAGGTGGCTGGAAAGATTCTGCACCGAGCGTCGCCTGACACCTTTTGGATGTCCATCTGTATCTCGAATTTGTTCATGTGAGATACATGGTCTTCTAATCCAGTGAAGTTGGGCAAGACCGACATCTTAAATTTACTTGGAGTCTCAGCCATCGCGATTCTTTGCACAAACGGAGTACCCCTTCTCCGGTCAAATTCAACGTGGGATGTCCGACTCCTCACTAGTTACTGGACGACCTGATTCAAAGCATTGAGCTAGGCCTGCATAATGTCTGGTACTATTGGAGTGACTGGTGCTGGAGGGGCATACTAGTCGTGTCTTTCTCTTCTGTCATTGAGAACATCCCTCAAATCCTCCTCCCTACGCCTTTGTTCGCTCGCGCCAAGTCGTTCAAAGACGTTGGGCTGTCTAGGCTGCCCCCAACATTCTGGCTCATCGGCCGGTTCTCTCTTGGTGGAGGGTTATGTTCTCCACCCCTCTCTTCTTGCCATCGACGAAAATTTCCTCTGCTAGAATCCACCTCATTATAGTCATGGCCATCCCTAAAGTGTGACCGACTATGGTGCTACCTGCTGTTCGCACTATTTCCCCCTCCCCTTGCTGGCATGTCCCGACTGACAGGTGGAGGCCTGCATTGGTCGGTGGGTCCTCAGGCATTATTATGTCGAGGAGGACCCTTGACCGTAGAGCCTGATTCATTCTGCCTTCTGCTTTCAGGAGGACGTTGTCCCCTACTCGGTGGGTTTGGCTCCTCAGTAGTCTGGCGTCTAGGGCTTCAGGGAGGCTGCCTAGTCCTATTCAGCTTTTGTTGCTGGGGATTATCTCGACCAGTGCGAGAGGGTGGTTGCAGATCAGGATCTTGAAATGACCTATCCTGTTGAGTAGCAGGGGGTTGCTCCAGCCTCTGAGGGTTTTCCGGTGGAGGCGGAGTGTGGTGGTGTTGGGGATGATCTGAATGTGGACCTTGCTGTGGTTGGATACTAGGTGGCTGATCCGGTTGGGAGGCAGGTGCAGGTTGTCCCTGGACCAACTGAATGGCTGCTTCCAGAGCGGCAGTGGCATCCCTTTGCCGGTGGTCCATGTCGGCCTGCCGCTCATTCAATTCTTGGCGTTGCCTATCAATCTCTCTTTGCAGCAACACCATCGTTTCAGCCATATTTTCTTGATTAGCCCTCAAATTGGCTAATTCCTCCTGTAACACAATCAAAGTCATCCTCAAAGTCTCAGAATCCATTTCCTCCTCTTCCAATTCCACTTGTGGCTCATCCTCAGCCACATTTTGCGGAGGAGGCTGGGTTGGTGCAGTACCAAAGGTTTGCCCAGTCTTCCTAGCCATTTTTTCCATTTGATCTTCTTGGAGGTCTTGAGTTTAGCTCTCAACGAGAACACCAAAATGTTGACCATTGATTTGGTCAATGACACGGAGTTAAGTAAAACGATAAAAACAAGATGAAATCAAGACAAAAAGATAAACGATACCAAAGATTTATAGTGGTTCGGCCCCAAAAAATGGTAATAACCTACGTCCACTTAGTGTTCTTATTAATGTAGAATCCAAAAAACTATGATGAATGAACTAGGGTTCACGAGTTTCACAAGCTTCGAGATGAATACAAATTTTGGTGGATAAAAACACTATATTTATCTCTATAAGTCCCAAAAAGTCTCATCTGTTGAGACCTTTGAGTCTTATTTATAGGCTCAAGGAGTTCTACATCGGCCGACGGGCCTTAATTACCTTTAATACAAATGTATCTAAATAAAAATGGAAATCACAATTATTACATAAATGTGAAATTACATATCTGTAGAAAATATCTGAAATGTTGTGACCAGACTGGTCGCTCATAAAAGATGCCGTCTGTTGAGTGAACTCTCTTCTGGTCGATGGTCGAACAGATCGTACTCACTTAAACGGTCACTTGTATACCACGTGCTTGTTAATTCTGCCACGTCATCAGGTAAATCTTTTTTGGGTAAACACCTATATTTTTGGATTGAAATATTTCGAGCACGCCATTATTAAAGACATGCTTTCATACTTGTTCTTTCGTACAAATATATATTGGATTTAAGTTCGAATTTCAATGCATTCATGCACACTTTATTCAAAACATCCATTGTTCAACTTCATTATTGTTAAGGTCAAACTTTAATTTTACCATATACTTAAAAAGTACTTAATTAGCATGTAACCTTAGTAGTCTAGTTATATTTTGCTTTTCCAGTAACTTTTCCTCATCCTCGAGTATGGCCTCGAGGTTGCTTGGTTGAAACTTGTTTGCAAAAGTTTCCAGCCTTAGTGTCGACTTAGTTTACAGTTGGTTTATCTAGAATTCCAACTTTTTTACCACCTGTTAGATTTTGTTGGTTTGATCCAGACTTATTTAGCTCGCATGTTTGGTGTTTGGTTTGTGATCCATACACTTATTAATTTTTTCATCTCGGGTTAATAATCTAGACATTTGTAGTTTGTGTGTTTGGTTACGTCCCCTTACACTTATGAATTTTTCATGTCGGGTTAATAATGCAGACATTTGTAGTTCGTGTGTTTGGTTAGGTCCCCATACACATATGAATTTTTCATGTCGGGTTAATAATCCGGACATTTTTAGTTAAGTTACTTTTTATTTATGCTATATTTTTTCGAACCTATGGTGTGATTGTATACCATTTATGCCCCCTTAATATCATATGATTGTGATCTTAGGTTATTGAATTCTGAGGGTTTGCAAAAAAAAAAGTATAACAATAAAAAATACAGTTTTTGAACGAAATTTAGTACTTTTTTGATAAAAAATAAAAAATCAAGTACATGCTTGGTTAAAATAAAAGCATCATTCCTATATTACTGATAATAAGGTCGTAGATGTTCATGTTGGAAATGTGCCTTGAAAGCATATGTAGTAGACATTGTTTTTTATGAAATAAATAAATGAATTGAATTTGTTATGCATATATTTTATGGACTATATTATTCTGTGATAATATTATGTAAATATCAGGAAAATTCCTAAGTTCATATATGTGATCTCAAACACGTATTGGTACAGGAGGATTGTGTTTGAGATAAATGACCTTAAATAGTTCGCAGTAAAATAAAGTTATGGAATCTTTAGATTAATTACTGCAAGTACGGTCCACTAGTATTATGAATACATGTGATCTAGATCCGGATCACTAGTATGCTAGGACACTTTAGTGGATGTGCTTTATATATTAGAGAATATATAGAACTAGACCAGATATGTTTATTAATACTTAGTTAAATATCGTTTCGAAGTATTAATTAAATATATCAACTGATGATCATATACAAATAGATCTTAATCCTGAAGTTACTATGAACTCATGTTTATGTTATATGAGTTCTTTGATTCACTTGTTAGGGTCTGTCAGAATGATCAGGCTAGAAACTTTTGTTTTGGGAACTCATTAATGTAGATGGCTGGGGACATAGTATACAGATATGGAATCTATGCCTTCTCGCAAGAGATTGAATGATGGTTCTCTTAAGGGTTGACTTTTGGGACTGAAAGGTTAATGAGCTCAAATTCATAATTTAGTTATGAATTAACCTTCACTAGTAGAGTCAATGGTACTTAAGGAAACAAGAGATAATTAAAATGGTAAAACGGCAACTTTATTCCCGATTAATTATGAACCATTATTAGAGGGTCAAGTTGTATGAAATGATTATATCAATGGACGCTTTATGATTATAAAGTACTCAGTAAATGAAATGTCTATAATTACAAGAGTGCAGTCTCATATTTATAGTGGAATAATCATGAGATTAATAAATTAAGATTATTTGATTAAAGAGTTTAATTAATAATCTCAAATTTATTGGAGCTTGGAATTATAGGTCCATAGGTCCCCATAGTGGCTCTATCAACACTGTTCAAGGTAAGAGTTGATATGAAGTGAAAATAGTTTAAAGACATATTTAAGAAGAAATTTGTTCTTCAGGCCAAATATGCAATTATATGATAATAATGATTAATTAATTAATTACAAATTAGTTGTAGTTAACAAAATTAATTAATATTTAATTATTGTATAATTTTTGAAATTATATTAAATAATTAAAGTAATTTCGAAATTTAATTAAATAATTAATTATTATAATTTTCGAAATTATAATAAATTAAATATTTATTTTTCAAAAAATTTGGATTTAATTAATTGGTAGAATTAATTAAATATCTTTATTTGAGTAGGAGATAATAATCTCATAAGTTCAAATTGGATTTGAATTTAAAAGATTAATATTTATTCAAATAATTAATTATATTTGATAATTAATTCAAATTTGAATTAGTTATCAGGTTGTTAGATCTTATCTGACAAAGTAGTTTGAATAAATAATTAAATAAAAATTGAAAAAATCAACATCCCTAAAATTAGGGAGGCTACACGTGCACACACAGTCCATTGACTAAGTGTCGCGTGTAGGGAAATTTTCAGGGATGAGATTTTCATTTTTATTTATTTATTTAATTAATTAATGGATAATTCAAAAATTGGTTTTTGGTTTTTTTTCATTGATAAAATAATTAATTAATTAAAAAGTAAATTGTAAAATGGTTACAGATTTATTTTTTAAAATTTGAATATTTTCTTTTAAGTATGACTAATTATAAAGATATTTAGTGAGAAGTGAAACAACTCAGACTATTCGCTCTGTGAAAAATAGAACGATAGTTTTCTCTCCCTGAAAATAAAGAACCAATTCTCAGGCCTATTCTCTTGATCTCATGAGTTGAGTACATCAAGTAGAATCACAAATAAACTATCCTTCATTCTCTAAGTGCCCACACATTTCTTGAGGTGTAGATAATGCTTTGGAAGATCTTGGTGTGAGTACGTGGGAGCGGCTTGGATAGGAAGATCGTTCTAAATACGAAAAGATAGCAAGGACACTTGATAGCTTCAAGAGGTATGATTTCTATTATTATCTTGCTTATGATTAATGTATGTATATTAATGGATCCGCATATTTAAAGGTAGTTTAAATATGTTACAAAATTTTTGTTGTACACTGGGCCAACCACACCACCATTCTGCTGCGTATTAGGAAACTCGTTCCTAACAGTTCACCATTCCAAGCTCGCAGAACCAATTCTCCATTTAACCTCGCTAGTTTATACACTTCTGGTCGAATAATGGATTCGATCTGATAGGGTCCCTCCCAATAAGGTCAAAACACCCTAGCAGATGGGTCTCGCGTGGCCAAAAATATGTGCCTTAGCACCAGGTCTCCCAATCCGAATTTTCTATCTCGGACCTTCTTGTTAAAATATCTAGTAGGTTGTTGCTGGTATGCATCATTTTTCAATTGGGCTTCATCTCGTCTTTCTTTGATGAAGTCCAAACTTTCTTCGAGCTGAGATTGGTTCGAGGCCTGATCGTATGCATCATGCCTTATTGTCGGGATTTCGATCTCGATAGGCAACATGGCCTCGCATCCATAAGCCAGGAAGAAGTGGGTATGCCCCGTTGAAGTTCGTGTCGTGGTTCTAGAAGCCCACAAGACTCGAGGCAGATCCTCTGGACATCTCCCCTTTGCTTCTTCTAACCTTTTCTTCATGGAGCTCTTTAAGGTTTTATTGACTGTTTCGACCTGGCCGTTTGACTGGGGATGGGCCACAGAGGAAATTTTTTTTATTATCCATTTTTTTCACAAAAATGTGTAAATAAATCATTGTCGATCTGGGTCCCATTATCTGATACTATCTTCCTGAGCATCCCATATTTGCAGATGATAATTTTTTACTACGAAATCTATGACTTTCTTCGAGGTAATAGTGGCCAAGTGTTCAGCTTCGGTCCATTTTGTGAAATAATCTACTGCAACCACAACATACCTTACTCCACCTTTTCCAGTTTGCAAGGAGCCTATGAGGTCAATTCTCCATATTGTGAATGGCCATGGGGAGCTCATCATGGTGAGCTCGGTGGGCGGAGCTCGTGGTATTGAGGCAAACCGTTGACACTTATCACAGCGTTTTACATACTCGAACGAGTCTGCCTTGACTGTAGGCTAGAAGTTCCCCTGCCTAATCACCTTTTTGACAAGCTATGCCCCCTAGTGTGGTCTCCATAAAATCCTTCATGGATTTCTTCCAAAATATTTTTTGCCTCGGGAGGAGTTACACACCGAAGTAATGGCATAGAGTACCCCCTTCTGTACAATTTTCCTTCCAAAATAGTGTATCTTGGAATTTGGTACATCAGCTTTCTAGCCTCGTTCCGGTCTGTTGGGAAACTTTTGGTTTCGAGGTAGTCAACTATTGGGGTCATCCAGGTGGGTTGTGAGTCGATCATACTTACATCTTCTTCATCAGGCTCGCTAATACTTTAGGTCGGTAGGAATTCTACTGGAACCACATTAAGTGTATCAGCTTCGTCAGTTGTGGCGAGCTTGGCCAGTGCATCTGCATTTGAATTTTTCCCTCGTGGGACTTGTTTTTTATCATAGAATTCAAACCCTCCGAGTGCTGCTTTTACCTTTTCTAGGTAAGCGGCCATTCTTATACCACGAGCCTGATATTCCCCCAGGAATTTGTTAACAACAATTGTGAGTCGCTATAGCAATGTATGGCTTTTTCCTTGAGCTCAGTGGCTATTCGATGTTCTGCTAATAATTCCTCATATTCAGCTTCGTTATTGGACGTCTCGAAGCCAAACCTTACTACCGAGTGGAAGCGATTTCCTATTGGGGTAACTAGAATGGTCCCTGCCCCCGATCCATTTTCATTGGAGGATCCATCGACATAAAGTCTCCACAGCTCGCGGGCTGGGGTTACAACTTCATCGTTGGAAATCCTAGTACATTCGACAATGAAATCTTCCAAAGCTTGCCCTTTGATTGTCGTTCTTGGGTGATAAGTAATTTTGAACTGTCCGAGCTTGACGACCCATTTCAACAGTCTTCCGGATGCTTCAGGCTCAGATAAAACCTGCCTCAGTGGCTGGTCAGTTACTACATGAATAGGATGTGCTTGGAAATAGGGTCGAAGCTTTCGAGATGCGTGCATCAAGCTTAGAGCCAGTTTCTCCATTAATGGGTATCTTGATTCTTCCCCCAGTTATCTTTTGCTGACGTAGTATACAGGTTTTCGTATTTTCTCATCCTCTCGTACCAGTACTACACTAATGGTGTGCTCTATCATGGCAAGGTATACGTACAAAATTTCTCCCGTGATTGGTTTAGACAAGATCGGTGGTTCGGCGAGGTGTTTCTTAAGATTCTGAAATGCAAGTTAACAC
This sequence comes from Humulus lupulus, assembly GCF_963169125.1. Classification (NCBI taxonomy): domain Eukaryota; kingdom Viridiplantae; phylum Streptophyta; class Magnoliopsida; order Rosales; family Cannabaceae; genus Humulus; species Humulus lupulus. The sequence continues at coordinate 142,941,348 of NC_084801.1, read as the reverse complement.
TCACTCGAACACTCAAACTTTTTGCCCCCTCTTAAAAGATTAAAGAATGGAAGGCACCGGTTTGTAGATTTTGAGATAAACCTACTTAAGGCTGCCATTTGTCCAGTTAAGCTCTAGACATCTTTATGTTTTCGAGGTGAAGGCATGTCTACTAAAGCCTTGATCTTGTCGAGATTAACCTCTATACCCCGAGCATTTACTATGAATCTAAGGAACTTACTCGAAGATACTCCGAATGAACATTTTTGTGGGTTAAGTTTCATGTTGTATTTTTGAAGTACAACAAAACACTCAACATGATCATCCACATGGTTATTATTATGTTTAGATTTGACCAACATATCATCCACATAAAATTCCATGTTATTCCCTATCTGCTTAGAAAACATCCTATTTACCAGCCTTTGGTATGCGGGTCCAGCATTTTTGAGCTCAAAAGGCATGACGTTGTAGCAATAAAATCCCTTATCACAAGGCTCGTATGTTCTTGGTAAGGTGCATGCATGGAAATCTGGTTATATCTAGAATAAGCATCCATGAATGACATGATGTCGTGGCCTGCAGTGGCAAGGGAAAGCAGTCTTTGGGGAATTCCTTGTTGAGGTTCGAATAGTCGATGCGGGTTCGCCATTTGCCATTGGGTTTTGGGACCAGCACTGGAATGGCGATCCAATCGGGATAAAAATAATCTCGACTAAACAGATTTGCTTTTAACCTTTCGACTTCCTCTTTTAGGGCTTTCTTTCTGTCATCGTCCAGGAGCCTCCATTTTTGCAGCTTCGGGGGGAAGCTCTTATCAATGTTGAGTGCATGACTTATGGCATTTGGATTAATTCCTGCCATATCCGAGTGCGACCATGCAAATACATCCTGGTTTTCTTTCAAAAAGAAATTTAATTGCTATCTTGCATTTTCAGATAGATTTTTTCCTATTTTTACCACCCTCATGGTATCTTTCTCATCAAGCACTACCTCTTCGAGCTCCTCCAGTGGTTCGAGATCAGCCCTTTCCTTTACTCTAGAGTCGACCTCATCTTCTATCTCGAAGATGGATTTTTCCATCTCTTGAATGATCACAAGTGTTTGAGCACTTGTTTGGATTTTACCTCTCACGAAAATGCTGTAGCATTCCCTTCATGCGACTTGGTCTCCCTTCAGTGTCCCAATGCCCCTAGACGTCGGGAACTGGATGACCAAGTGCCTAATAGACGATACTACCCCTAGCCCAATCAGGGCTGGTCTCCCGAGCAGTGCGTTGTAGGTCGACAGTGCATCCACAACCACGAACTCCATCATCTTTGTTACCGAGACTGGATAGTCTCCCAAGGTTACGGGGAGTTCAATGGATCCCGTACAGGCAATCCCTTCTCCTGAAAATCTGTACAACCTAGTTGCACAAGCTTTAAAATCTCGAAGAGTGAGTCCCATCTTTTCTAGAGGGGCCTTGTAAAGGATATTCACAGAGCTCCCGTTGTCAATCAAGACCCTACGTACCCTCCTGGTCGCAAGCTGAAACGTGATGACCATGGGGTCATTGTGAGGAAACTGGACGTGTGATGCATCCTCTTCTGTAAATGTGATGGGTTGAGTTTCAACCCTTTGCTACTTCAGAGCTCATGGTTTGGGTTCGTAAGGAGAATTGTCCCCAGTCTTTAGCCCGTTAACATATCTCTTTTGGGTGTTTTTGCCCGATCTTGCAAGATGTGGTCCCCTAGAGATGGTTACCACATCCTGCCCATCTATTGGGGGAGGTCGATCATCCTCCCATGCTCGGGAGTTGTTTTGTTGGGCAGGTTGTGCAGTCGCTGCCCTTTGTCCTATCGAGGCTTGATTGGGATTCTGGTTTCTCACACACTGTCCGAAATATCCCCTCGAGATCAAGCCTTCGATCTCATCCTTCAGTTGCCAGCAAATATTAGTGGTATGTCCGACGTCCCTGTGGAATCTGTAATATTTGTTGGAGTCCCTCTTTGTCTTTTGATTTCGCATTAGGTCAGGTCGTCTAAATGGGACCTGAATCTCATTGGCAAGAAATATATTCTCTCGAGTCTCATTGAGATCGGTATATACTGTGTAAATGGAGAAATACTTGTATCCCTTCTTCTTTTTTCCCCCGTCAGCCTCGGGGTTATTCCCTTCATTTTTCTTTCTTTTTGAAGAGTTTTCCCCAGAGGGTCTTGATGTTGATGGGGCTGCCAAGGACGAGGCTGAGTTAACGTTGGTCGCTGTAGTTACGGGCTGAGAGGTCAGATTTATTGTTGACCTCGCCTATTCTACATTGACAAATCTCTGGGCCCTCCTGTGGAACTCGGTTAATGATCTTATGGGTTTTCTTTGCAAATCCTCCCAACGGGGACTCCCTGGTAATATACTAGCTCTTATAGCCATTAGGTGACCACTGTCATCAACGTTGCAAGCTCAAGCTACTTCTATATTAAACCTTGTAAGGTAACTCTTCAGTGACTCTCCTTGTTGTTGTCTGACGTTGATCAAAGCCGAGGCTTTGGGCCTGACGCCTACCATGGCTTTGAACTACTTCTTAAACTCCCTTGCTAGCTGATCCCAAGATGAGATAGAATGTCTTCTAAACTTCTGAAACCAGTTTTTTGTTGGTTCTATCAGAGTAGCTGGGAACAACATACATCAGATCTCATAACCAACATTACTGGCTCGCATGATGGTATTGAATGTGCTTAGATGACTGTGTGGGTCTGAGTTTCCATCAAATGGTGCTACATGGGGTATCCTAAACCCCTGTGGAAATGGAGTGTTGGAGATATGCAGGGAAAAAGGTGAGCTCCTCATCGGAGTCTTCAACCTTATCCCTGTTCCTTTCATCCTGTAGGAGCTTGAACGCCCTTTCGAGCTGGTTAATTCTTCATGCACCAGGTCCACTGGAAACTGAGCTTGAACTTGGGGGAGCTGGTTATTGTTCATAAAAACTCCAGCCCCTTGTCCTGGTATAGGGTTATTCTAGTTTTCATATGCCGTCTGCTTTCGACTGTTCAAATGGTCGCTAAAATCAGGGTTTGTGGGATTGGCCTGCCCCCAGTTATGGTTCAGGTGATCTCGAAGGTTAGGATGATTGCCCTATTTTCCAGTATTCCTGGGCTCGGTATTATATACGCTTACAAAATGAGTGTAGTCTGAGGTCTCACTTAAGAAGCTAACATTTCTCTCTGGCTGAGGGGCTCGGTGGTTACGAGGTGGATCATCCACTAGCCTCCTCGCCCCAGCCATTTGTGATCTCGACACATGGCTTCCTGATGGTTGGGGAGCTTTGTGTTCTCGGGTAATGTCCCTTTCGCTCCTATGTTGGGGTTTGGCCTGGCGGTTCCCATCTCGATTGCCACTGCGAGATGGCCTTTGTGGTGCAGGCTCTCCTGCCTGATTCCTTTAAGGAGCTGGCCGTGGTGCCTGTCGGACCGATGAGGGGTGTCTTATTGGGGAGGGTGGATATCTTATAGGTGGTGGTGGTGGCCTCCCATTATTGGGTCTGGATGGTCCAAAACTAGCCCAGACAGGTTCCGGGTTGTTCCTGACTATTTTAGGGTTAGCATTCCGAGCTGCTGGAGGAGCTCGGTTATTCCATGTTCCTGTAGACAGCTCCGTAGTCGGATTTTCAGTTGCCTCAGCTCGAGTGTTTCTCCTGGGGCGTTCGTCACCAGTATTTGTTCTTGGCCTCGGCTGAGCCTGCTGGTCCCCTTGCTCAGCTCTTCTAGCGGCTGTGCTCCCTCGGCAACGTCCTCTTGGCCTCTGGGGTGATGCCTGGACCTCAGTAGCCTGTTTGGAAAACTCTTCGTTGTGCCTTGTAGCTTCTACCAATTGTTGGCGCAGTTGGCGATTCTCTAGTTCAACAATAGGAATGTATCTCTCTGGATTATAGTAGAGATCCTCGTCGAGCCTGGGAGCAGACGGTCCCTGGGAATCAGAGGAAGCACTCCCTTCCTCTGGGCCTTGGTCAGCCATGGGCTACTTCCCATGTCATCGTGGGTAATCTTTAGTGCGCGGAGTTTGTTCCTCTAGTATTTGGGGCAATGGTTGCCCACCAGTGCTGGGGTTGTTCGTGGCGACCATTGGTAATTCAGGAGGTTTCTGGTTAAACAATCTAACAACTTGAGTTCAACTCTCAATGAAATCACCAAACTGTTGACGTCGTTTTTCGTCAACTTAAATATGAAGACCACTAAACAAAAAATTAAGAAAATAAAGAAAAACAATTAGAATTTTACGTGGTTCAGCAGTTAAAATCTGCCTAGTCCACGAGTCAGTATTATTGACTGGTGATCTTCTCTTAGAGCTTTAACAAAGCAAATTAGTAGAGTGTTCTCAGTACCAAATTGTGCGTATCCACAAATGAAATTCTTCAGTCTATTTATAGACTGGTTAACAAAATATCTTCCCTTTTATTTTGGGAAGTTACAATTCAAATTTGAAATAAATACAAATAAATGCATTAATTACATAATATCCCATGATAATCAGGATTTATTATCAGATTACAAAAAATTCCCGAGGAATAGGGATTTTAAAATAGTAGCTGCGTTCAAACTGGATTACCAACCTCGAACATACAACTTACACACTTTCGAGATCGACCCACATCACGAGCTCTTCATTTTGATTAACCTCGTCCTTAGCCAGTGACTTTACTGAGCTCAACCATCGGAGATCAACCTCCTTGAGCTTGCAATGAAGGTTCAAATTGCACTCAGACTTCGGAGAAGAATCATCCTTTCGAGCTTGATGCCTATGCTCGAGCCTTCTTAACTGGTGCTCGGTCGCCAATGAGAACAAATCAGGAAACATGATAATTTATACAGGTGCTGAACCCTTACTTGCTATTTTCGAGCTTACACTTTACGAGTCTACATTTTGAGGACATAAATTCTATTCTCGAAGATTGGGTGTAACAATTATATATGACTATGTCAATTTGTGGATTGTATATTATCATATATATGTATATTTATGAGTAATTAGCAACAAAACCCCCATATCTTTACCTTCTTATACACTTAACCCCAACTTCTTTATTTTCGCCGGTTAAACCTCCCAAACCCATGTTGTGTTACCATATTTAATGTTTATCTCTATTTCCCTTGTTATCTCCTCATATCCTCCTACGTGGCCCGTTAAAACTTGTCCAGCTCACCCATAGGTGTCCACGTAGATAATTAAATTAGAGAAAGAAATAAAAAATCCTAGAAATGAAAAAGAAAATAAATTAAATTAGAACAAAAAAAAAAGGCAAATTGGTTTGAATGAATACAACTGTTGAGTATAGGCCATGGTTAAAAAAGTAAACAGGTAGCAAGAATATTTTTTTATGTACTGCGAAGAGGAAGAAGAAGCAGAGAAAGTCGAGAAAGAGGAAGAAGAAAGCAGGAGAAGAACAAATGACAAAAAGAGGAAGGAGAATGTAACGCCCTACTACCCAGGGACCGTTACGTTGTGCATTTTAAACAGTGCTAAACTCGCTAACCGAGTCATTTGGGCATAATTGTGTAACTAAGTGTGATTAACGGTTTAGGGTTAAAATTTTTGGTCAAAGATACAACGTTTCACTAAAATGTTTACTGTATACATTGGGATCCCAAAATATATTGTAAAGGTTAATTACAATAAAAGATTTACAACCAGCCGACCTAAGCGGCAAAATAGGGTTTAACCCTTGTTCCTCTTTAAACCCTCGGCCGTGGTGGTCGAGTAGCCGCATATGTACACATCATCACCTAAGCTCTCCAACTTAAGGATGATCTAGCTTTCTTTTGCCTTTACCTGCACCACATAGCACCCGTGAGCCGAGGCTCAGCAAGAAAACTCAACATTCTCATAAATAGGTAATAACATGCCACTAAATCATAATAGTCATGTCTAGCAGTAATAACCCTATTCATGCATGCAGGCAAGTCCAAATAAATTATTACGGGGTCGTGCATCCTGTATAGATGCCTGTCAAGTCAATATGGGGATCTGGTCCCCGAATAGATGACTAAGGAGTATATCTCTAAGGATTTGCTCCCTGAATAGATGACTAATGAGTCCATCTCTGGGGATCCGCTCCCTGAATAGATGACTAATGAGTCCATCTCTGGGGATCTGCTCCCTGAATAGATGACTAATGAGTCTATCTCTAGGAATCTGCTCCCTGAATAGATGACTAATGAGACCATCTCCGAGGGTCCGCTCCCTAAGCCATGTGACATTTCAGTCACCTGAGCCTTTTGGCCCTGGCTCTAAGAAACTAGCCTTTAGACCAGACAAGCGCTTTTAGTTTTCTTCAACCTTGGGGTCGAACAAGCATTTAATGCTCATGTTGATTAGATCTAATCATTTCGACTTTGCGTTCAATACACTAATGCCGCTCTTGACTTGTAGGTTAATTCCATACGACCAAGGCTCAGTACTATTTCCGATCATGACTAATAAGTCAAGACTTCACGACTAGTACTAACACCAATGTCGTTTTTGACTAATGAGTCAGTGCCATTCACAAGTAAGCAATGCAACGAGGCATATATCATATGTCAATTATCCAAATATAGGACATTCAACATGCTTACTCAATAATCATCAGCATAATTATGATCATGCACATTTACAGAGACTCAAGCTCTGATAAACTCCATATTCAATATTCATGTCATGCCCTAATCACATGTATTGCATGCATCACATACTGGGTGTAGTTTTCTTACCTTTGGTCCAAGCACAGGTTGCCAATAAACGACCCTCAAGCACGATCTTGTTTCCAAGCCCCTAACGATAACCTAGTCACAACCATAATATAAAATCCCATCAAAATGAGTAAATAAATACTTCCAGACCCAATCCTAGCCTCTGGGATGTCGAATCCTACTCAACTGAGTAGTATGATCGATCCTAGGCCCTGAGAATTAAGTTCCTACGATTAAAAACCAAATATGGGAAAAAATGCACAAGCCAGTTGCGACTTGGCCCCGAGGGTCGCGACTTGCCCCCAAGTCAAAAAGCCATTGCCTGGGCTTCAGGGTGTGGGCTGCGACTTGGCCCCTCTTGGGTTGCGGCGCGCCCCCCAGGCAGATTCCTTCTGGCTTCTGGTTCATCTCGGTCGCGACTTGCTAGAACAAGGTCGCGACTTGACCACGAAACCAACCATTTCCTATGGTTTTTCTCATTTAAAATCCTCCAAAAACCTATCCAAACACATCCAAATCCCAAAATCAAAGTTCCCAAACATCCTAATTTCCCAAAACCATGATAACCCAAGTCTCAAATCATCCAAAAACTCATCAAAACATAAAATCCAATCAAAGCTTAAAAGCTTAGAACTTAAAACTTGGATTACCTATGATTGAGTCGTTTCCCAACTAAATCCTTTGGCTAATAAATTTCTAATCTTCCCTAGAATCGCTATGCCTCAATCCTTGCTTGAATCCGAGTCCCAAAACTCAAGTTTCCTTCGAAAATGCGAACGAGTGTCGAAAAAGGAACAAGAGAGAGAGAGATAGAGAGAACGTTATGAACGTGCTTTTATAATTTTAACAGGTTACTTCAAGCTTAAGTAACCTCAAGCAAATCCTAATGCTCGGGGTCCCAAAAATGCCCCCGGGGTAAAATAGTCAAAATTCCTAGAATTTCCCCTTGATCTCACTAACTCCCAATTTATCATCAAATATTTATTCCCATTACCCAATATCCCAGTAATGTGCTAAATACCTAATATACCCCTTGACTTACTCCGAGTCAAGTATGGATCACATTGTGACTTTCCCACTAGCTTGCTTCCTAGGATCGTCTCGTGCCGAGTAACCAAACATAACCATATAATAAGGTAGTCCCACACATATATCACATATATGCCAAATATACCCAAAACGGGCCAAATTATGAAAATTGCCCTATTAAACAGAAATGGGCCCACATGTATATTTAATACACCTAAGCATGCATATCAAGTCATATTATAATATTATTCACATAATCACGTGATAATACACATAAATATCTTATAGTCATATTATTTTATAATTTTCCATCCTGGCCCCCTAATCAAGGCCCTAAGCCTTATTAGGAAATTTAGGATGTTACAACTATCCCCTCCTTACAGAAATTTTGTCCTCAAAATTTTATCTGAATAGCCCGGAATATCAATCCCACATATCTGATTTTAGTTTCCCAGGTCCCTCCCTCGACCTTACTGTTTCTGTATAATACCTTAACCCAAGGTGTAACTTTGTTCCTCAGAACCCTGTTCTTTCTGTTAAAATCTGAACTGGCATTTCCTAATAGGATAACTTAGCCTCCAATTCCAGATTCTCATAACTCAACATATGAGTCTCATCTAATACATGTTTCCTCAACATGGAATTATGAAATACATTGTATACAGCCAACAGTGCCAAAGCTAAGGCCAATCCATAGGCAACCTGACTGATCCTTCCCAGGATCTCCAACGGTCTTACTAATCTAAGGCTCAACCTGCCCTTATTTCCTCACCCCTTTCCATGGTGAGACTCTAAGGAAGATACAGTCTCCCACTTGGAATTCCACATTCCTGCATTTACAATTAATATAATTTTTCTGTCTATTCTGAGTAGTGAACATCGAAACTCTAACCTTTTCAATAGCCTTAATGATCCTCTAAACCACCTCAGAATCCAAATATAACATCTCACCCATCTCATCCCAATGAATGGACGATATACATTCCCTACCATACAACATCTCATAAGGTGCCCCTCCAATAACTGGATAACTCTCTGATTTACCACCAGTCTGAGGATAATGAACTATACTAAACTCCAAATGTATACCCATCACCTCCTGCAACTTTCCCCAAGACTTGGAAGTAAAAGCAGGGTTCTTATCTAATAAGATAGACCTAGAATTCTATGAAGGCGCACTATCTCTCTCACATAGAGACTTGTATACTGATACATTGTATTACTTGTCCTTACTGATAAAAGTGATCTGACTTTGTATACTGGTCTATAATGACTCGAACCAAATCATTCTGACCCACTATTCTGGGCAGCCCCACTGTGAAACCTATCGCGATGTCCTTCTACTTGGAATACACAAAGGCTGCAATGGCCTTACTGGTTTCTGATACTCTATCTTGTCCTGCTAACAGGTTAAGAACTTTGCCACGTATTCAGTTATGTCCCTCTCCATCCCAGGCCACCAATATAAAGCTTTCAGATCCTGGTACATCTTTCATGATGCTTGGATGAAGAGAATAAGGGGCAATATGAGATCCATCCAGAATCTCTCATTTAATCCCAGTGTCCATTGGATCCCAAGTCCGATCCCTATACCACAATAAACACATACCTGACACTGCATAGTCCTTAGCTAATCCAGCTAAGACATTCTCCTCAATTCTTCCCATTTGTGGTTCTTTCAACTGTTTCCCTTTAATCCTCTCTTAAATAGTAAACTCAAATGTAATGTTGACCAACTAGCCCACAATTAACTTTGCTTTAGTTCTAGTCATACCCTTCAAATAACATGATACATAGGCAATCTCTTTTTCTATCAATAAGATACCACGATAACTTATAAACTGGTTCTTATCTGTAAAAAGACTCAGAACTCTTCCACAAAGCATATGTAATATCCTGCCTATCCAAGGAAACTCCTGACCTCTAAGGCATTCCTTGACCTTGGCAAATCTCCAACTGAGAATATACCACAATACTGTCAATCAGGACGATCACAAATCAATTCAGATAATCCTTGAATACTCTGTTCATCTAATCCATCAAAACAACTCAGCATTAATCAAATCCACCAAAACATAACCCAACACTCCCAATGCCCATAACTAGTATAAAAAGAAGTCTTTTGCATATCCTTCTCCCTGATCTTCAGCTGGTAATAACCAAATCAAAGATCCACCTTAAAGAATATTGTCTTACTCAATAACTGAGTCTTTAGTTCTTACAACTTTGTTGAAACCGTTCAATACAATGCCCTAGACCTGATTCCATCCCTGCACCAATCTAATTACCATTCTATCTCTTTGGCAAAAAGGTAACCCTAGAAAATCCCCTGGAGATACATCCAGAACTCATAGACTATCCAGTCTGTGTCGATCCCACTGACATGACCTAAGTGGTAACCACCACACTAGTTAAGGGTCCTATGCATCCTCCTGCAATAGGTCTTTAGCTCTAAATACAGATGTCATAAGCATATAAGGTCCATGCACAGTGCCAACAAATACAAGGGTTTCTCACCCTCAAACCAAAGGGGTACCATTCTTTCCTTGGAATTTATCATCGCCCCAAACTCGGCTAACCAATCCATATCCAGGATCATATCGAAGTTAGTCATAACCAATCCAATCAAGTCACATTTTGGAAACGTGGTGAAGACAGGGCTCCTCCTGACTACGGTAAGCATCCTTGCCTTCTTCCTTGAGGTCTTGGTTATGATTTTTATGGTTTTAGAAGATAATGGTTGTAATGCAATGCTTGGTGGTTCGATGGGTTAAATGGGTCAAAAGCTTTAAGGGTGGGTTTTATAGGGTCAAATTCGGTTTGAATAATGCGCTTTAAAACAAAGGGTTCAGTGGTTGTAGGGAATCTAGTGGCCATTTTCAGTGAGGGTACGATTACATGTGGATTAGGTTTTTTTTTATGTCTGTTCAGTGGAGTATGGTTGCACATGTTTTTTTTTTTTTGTCTGCTTGTTTGTTGTGGGGGTGGAATGCTAATGGGGTTTTGCCATCACTTTGTTAAAAGTTGAAGGGTTTTGTCCCAATTTTTGGTCCTATACTGATCATTCAAACTGAATTCCACTTTTCTGGAACTGAAGCTGACCTATTCATTGTGAAGCTATACCATGGGGGTATTTGGTTGACTCCTTTTGGAAACAGGCGATATGAAGGAGGGTATGTTGCCTATTTTGACAATTATGAGTTTAAGAAGTTTAAGAAGAATGATTTAGATGATATTGGCCAAGGTTTAGGTTACAAATTGCCTTTTGGTTTTCGGTTCAAGCCCTATGGGAAACACCTAAATATGAGGATAATGGTTGTTGGAGATAAGAAGGTTAGACATTTCTTGGATGACATGAAAAACCAAAGTTATAGGGAGGTTCAAATATACATGGTGTTCCAGATGTTGTATTTTCTATGGAGTGGAAAGATGATGACACGGCTGTAAGACATATCCCCAAAGTAGGTCCTGAAAAATTGAATTTGGGTTGTTGCCTCGAGGAAGTGGAATCTGATCTCTCTGCTGATGTTGTTGTCAATCCACTTGGAAAAATGAACCAAGATGATTACTTTTACAACTTGTTTGTAAAATGGGGTGATTTTCTTGCTCAAGTGGATGATGAAGAAGTTCATTCTTCTAAAGATGACTCTATGGATTACTTTGAACTAGAAATAATTGAAATTAGTGATGATGAGCCAGAAACAGCCAATGAAGGCCCAACAAATGTCCCACAAAGCACATAATTTGAGGGTTCAGTGGTTGTGGTTTATGCAAAAGTACTAATTAAACTTGTATGATCGAGTTTTCCAACTATATCATTCTTCATAGATTACATAGGAAATTTCTTGATAAACTATGTATAGGAAATAGTTGATTTTAAAAGATTCCACTCGAGATTGTATGATCTCATTGGTAGTACTCTGATAAGGGCATTTTGAATTATAGATTTTTGGTTCTTTCTCACTTAGATTTTGTGGATTCTTAGTGTTTTATGAGTCTTTGATTTTTTGGCCACAATACATTATATGAGAGTAAATTGACAAATTTTGTGCAGTTTGTAGCTAGATATTGATGGGAGACAACAAGACTAAAGGATATGAAGTTTAGATGAAATTTGAAGTATTTTAGAAGTCTCTAAATCTGAGACTCAAGGTTGGAGCAGAAGAAATTGAAGCAACAACCTCGAAATTGAAGAAAAAGGGAAAAAATGGAAAAAGTGCATACGACTGCTGCATACATATTCTAGGCCGTGGCCTAGGGGTGTTCCAGGCACTCCGGCTGTGATGAAGAATGTTGCTGGCCGCGGCCTAAGCCGACAATTTTGGATTTTGGAGGCTATGGCCGTGGCCTGCGATGCTTTTTCAGACTTTAGGTTTAATTTTTAATTGTAATTCCAGGGGGGTTATTTATATCTAATTTTTAGAATAACTTTTAATTGGGATTCTTGGAGATCAAAATTGCAGAAGAGAAGAGAAAACTGTTGGGAAACTCATACATGATCTTTATTTATTTTCATGTAGATCTAATATTAAATAAATTAATATGAGATAACCTAGAACATGTTTCTAAAATTGAATTCAAAGAGAAATAATGATAAGAATACTTACATTATACGCATCAGAATGAATGACTCATTCCTTCAGTTTCTCTAATCCTTGTATCCTTTCTGTCGCAGAGTATTACCAAGAAACTGAACCGATCTTCAATTTTCTTCAAAGTCTTCCAAAGTATCCTTAGAATCACCTAGACTAGGGTGGGAAATTCTCAACAAATGAGATAGATACAGAGAGAAGAATAGAAAAGAACAAAAAGACTTAGAAAAAGACTTGCGTTTAGAGAGAATCTAAAAACTATCAGAAACTTGTGTTTTTGACTTCTCTCTTAACATTCCTTTTATAAACTCAATTAGGTCATTTATTTAATTAAAAAATCAATAAAATAATAGCTAATTAACAGCCCTAAGTCGAAATTATCATGGGCTTTAGGCCCATGAAATTTCACATTTGATTATAAGCCCATTGGACTTAAAATCAAGGCCTGTATTATTTTCTATTGATTTAATTAATTAAATAATTATTTAAATCTTTTATCAAATTAATTATTTATAGTTTGAACCTTGATTTAAAATTATTTATTAATTTAGATATCAATTTATCTTAATTAATAGATCTGCCCTAATTTCTCTTTTCTTCTCAAAATTACATAACTCTGTGAAACTATCCAAAATTGACCTGGTCAACTTTGATAATTAAATCAATTAATTGAGACTATCTAGATGATTTTAACCAAGGTATAGTGGGGACCATGGGCCTATGAAATCAAGCTCCAATAAGTTATCATAAATCTAACAAATAAATTTACTAACTTATTAATTTCTCGTGACTCCACTAAAGACTCGGAATTGCACTCTTGAATTCATAGAACGCTCTATAACAAATATAGATACGCTATTAATCATCCATTGTTACAACCATAATTGTCACTCAATCCTCTATAGACGGTCTACAATGAGATGAGACTAAAATACCGTTTTACCCCTCATTGTATTTTATCCTTAAAACACTTAGTTCCTTGTAAATGATATTTCAGTAAACTAATTTAAATACTGAAATGAGATCTCTATCATTTAACACCTTGAACCAAACTAAAAGGAAACCATCGTTTCACTTCTTCATCAGAAGCTATAGATGTTCATATCTATGATTAACACTCCCACCCAACTATACTACCGAGTTGCCAAGATGTAAGTATGGGCTAGTCCGTTGGGTAAGCTGGTAACGAACAAGTCAAAGAACTAAAATAATACAATCAGTTAGAATACTAACCACTCAGAATTGAGATTGAATTGACCTATGGTCAACTATATGATATGACTAGAATAGATAATAACGATATGTTTACTTATCCTATCAACTGTCAATATCTGTCTAGTCTGATGTAACAAATACATCCAATCTTATCTACTTTGCTAATGTTCTGGAAAGAACATAACACTGTACTGTGTAAGTAGAATATATTGTAGATTGGCAAGTCAGTGTAAATCATGTGCACTGACTAATCTTAGGACTAACTTATTTTTGAACATATAATTTGTTGACCCTCAAATTGGTCAACGACACAGAGTCAAATAAACGATATGAAATGAGATGAAAACAAGAAGAAAAATCAAATGGAAGAATAAATGACACAAACAATTTATAGTGGTTCGACCCCAATTGGATGGTAATGACCTACGTCCACTTAGTGTTTTTATTGATGTAGAATTCCAATACTGTGATCAATGAACTAAGGGTTCACGAGTTTCACAAGCCTTGGGAAAATTACAACTTTGGTGAATAATCGCACTATATTTTTCTCTCAGAATCCAAAGATCCAAAAGTCCCCTCCCTAGAGCCCTTTGATTCTTATTTATAGGCTCTAGGAAGTTACTCAGGCCAATGGGCCTTAATTACAATTAAGACTTGCGTATCTAGGTAATAAAAGAAATTACAATTAATGCATAATTATAGATTTCCATGAATAAAGGAAGTATGCAATCGGGCTGGTCGCATATAAGTATGACTCTTGACAAATCAACAACTTTTTGGCCAAGCAGGATGCATCCACTTAAAGCCACCATGTGCTTGCCACGTGTAGGTCAATTCTGCCACATCATTAGAGGCCATTTTTTGGGTGAATATTTGCCCCCCAAGTTTATTTTACTGCGACCAACATAAAGTAAACTTAGACAACAAACCTTTCGTATGCCTTGTCAAATCTGTTAGAGTCGTTCATGCCTTCTCAAAAAAGGCAACCAATCATGTCTTTGTAGTTTCCCAAAAAGTGATTCGACAGCTATTACGCTTACCCGTGCCTCGAAAAATCACCCCTCATGATTACCTCTGTAACTGTGCTTCGACCAATATATATAACCCTCCATATTTACCTTTAACTTTTTACTTTCTATCTCTTTCTCAAGAACACTGAAGAACAGAGCCCTCAAAACCCAGAAGTAGGGCTGTGCAAAAACGATCTGATCCAATAACAAACCGACCGATCCAATGTCAACCGACCGCTAAAAATTGGATATCCAATCATGATTGGATTGGATCGGATGACATTTTTAAAAATCCAATATTGGATCGGTCGGTTCTTGGATGACATGTAAATCCAATGGATCCAACCGACCGATCCAATCCAATAATGATCCAATACCATCCAATTAATATTCAGATAAATATATTTTTTTAAAGTTAAAATATATTATATTTTATTACATTTACTGTTTACATATATTATATTTGATGTACTAAACTTTTTTATTTAATTATGATGTATTATTGTAATTTTATGTTGGATTCCTACAAATTATTAAGACTTATGTTTTTAATTTTATGTTGGATTCCTACAAATTATTAAGACTTATGTTTTTAATTTTATATTAGATTTGTGTTGTAAACTTCTAAATCATTACAATTAAATATTTTTATTATTTGGATGAGTAATTAGTGTTTTTATAATTGAAATAATATTTTTTTTTAAAAAAATCAGCCTAAATAAAGGTTTTAAAAGATCGGATGGATCCGATCCGATCCAACGGATAACCAATGGATGGAACCGAACCGATCCAATCATCCATTGGATCGGATCAGATCGGTTGGTTCAAGATGATTGGATCGGATCGGATCGGTTCCAAAAATCCAACATCCAATTGGATGATTGGATCGGATCGGATGGGCTTAAAAACATTGGATGTCATCCAATGAACACCCCTACCCAGAAGACCCAAAACAAACCTAACGATCCACAGAGTTTCTGCCTAGTCGTTCATCGTCTTGGAAGTTTGCACTACCCTTTATCCAAGTAAGTTTCTCGAATTCCTCCATTGTTGATATGCCATGCAATATTTAGCTTCTAGTTTGCTCCAGATTTAGAATTCCTGAATGTTCTTGGAAAGCCAATTTCGGGTAAATGGGCACGTAGATATTAGCACGATAGGATAAGGAAAAAACACTATATGAGGCTTAGGAATCAGTTTGGGAGTTAGGATTATTGATTTAGGGCGTAAAATCGAAGTAAAAATTTGATTTTTAAGCATGTAGAAAAAACTGGGTTTTTCCCGCCCTTTTAGAGTCGAAAAGTTTTTCCCGAAAAACTTTTCACTTCTGCTTTTTAATCTGTTTTCCAAACTGTTCGCATAGAATTCAGTGCTTTTGTTAGAATGCTGCTGATCGCATAAAAGCTTAACTTTTATACACGAGCAACGTTATTCCAACTTTTCCACTTTCTTGGTTTATCGGCTGTAGATTCTCATCTCCCCTTTTCTGTTCGCATGTTTTCATGCATGACCCGTGGGGAGGTGAGAGACTAATCAACGACGACTTGCTCGTGCAGTTACTCGAAGATCAGGAGCAGCCGTCGTTACTAATCCCGGAAATTCCTTTTTCTCTTAACCCTTCTAATAGACCTTCAACCAGTTCAACGAACATGGGTCAAGTAAAATCCATTGCTCAAAAAAGAAAGAAAACAGCCACTCCTCCTACCAAACAGCCTGCTCCTCGAGCTAAAAATCCTTCAACCAGCCCCCAATCTGAAAACACCCCTCAGCCAGGAATCCAAACAAAATCCCAACCTCGGGACGTGTTTCGACCAGAGGTCGAATGGTACGTGGTATCTCCTAGCAACATTACATCTAGGATGGTGGGAAATTATCTCAAGAAGTACGGACTTCCTAGGATAACCCTAATCAAGCCTACAATCGACCAGTGAGCAAACCTGCCTGGGGGCGCCTTCAGCGCCTGGTCGAGATATCACATTGAGGTAGGGGCAACCTTGCCTCTTCATCCGTTTTTCCAGGGGGTGGCCAACTATTTCGAGGTCGCCCCCTTCCAAATCCCCCAAACAGATATAGAGTGCTCTCTGCTCTCTATATCCTGTACAGCCATAAGAAGTGGCCCATGCCTACGCCATACGAGGTCAATTATTTGTTTGATCTCAAGTCCAACCCCAATCACAACAATACGGGGTTCTTCCACTTTTACAACCAGAAATCTGCTCGCACATTCCTGAGTGAGATCACCCACAAGTCCAATGTGGGAATGTACTTCTAGGATTACTTTTTAACACCGGACTTGGTTGCCAACAATTTGGCCTTCACTCAAGGAGGTAAATTATTTATTTATTGGTCACTTAATTTCCTTTAGCTTTTCTGCACATTCCTTAGAACTTTGGCGTCATTCAAGTTTGTGGCGTCGACCAACCCTTACTCCAGAAATGGAGATACGAGAAGCTTCCCTGGCCAGCTTGACTGATATAGAAAAAAGTGTCAAAGAGCTGGTCATGGAAAACAATCTAAGGCTGGTTGGCCTTCTGGTGCCTCACTAGGATGTGAGGGAATCAATTGCGGGGAGTGCTACTGGTGGAGAGGTTCCTGAGCAGCACCAAGACGTGTCATAACCTCCGAGGAGGAGGACAACGAGAGTGACCATCAGGGAACCCTCTAGCACCTCGCGAGTAGCTGCTGCCCCTGCTCCACCAGGAAAGGGCAAGCGGAAAGTTTCTGAGCATCCCGAGCCTATTCTTGAATCTTCAGATGAGAACGGTACTAACTTCTCACTCTTAGACAATTTGCCCATTCCCTGTCAATTATTTGACAGGGACGACAACTTTAAATACACGCCTAATTTAAATCTAGACTTCTTCAAGGCACTGAGTGAGTGTAGTAGTAGTTCAATAAGTAATGTAGCGACCAGTAGTTGTAGCTCAGGTATTTTACTTATAATTTCCTTGATTCAGTAGACATCTCCATCTATATAACCTGACTGCTCACTTCTATTTTGTAGTCATGTCAATTGAAGATCTGCTCGACTTATACAGCAAATCTGAACCTGCCGTTCCTTCGAGCAAGAAAAAAGGGAGTAGGCAACACCGCAGAGAAAGTAGCAAGAACCCTCCGACAAAAAGGCTGGGATCGGGGATCCTCCAACACCAGTTCCTCCAAAGGAAACAACGCCTCCTCTTGCTCCCATCGACCAAATGTCTCCCCCAGCCGTTGTCGACCAGACCCGTCCTCCAGTGCCTGTTGACCAGACACCCTTTGATCAAACAGGAGAGGCCTTGACAAACACTATACTTAGTTCGACCAAAGATAGGCTAACCAAGTTGTTGAGGCACTGACGCAGCTGAGAGGCTATCATTGGTACCAATTCCATGGAGGTCGACTAGATCATTAACTGTGCGCTGACCAAAGTGCTTAGCGTAAGTTGCCATTTTTTGCTGAGTTTTATTTGTTTATCTTGTCATTTTCCACTAACAATTTGTCTTTCTTCTGATCACAGGAGCTCTAACCATGAGCGCTAGTTGGCACCGCGCGGGAGCCCTGGTCGGTTAATTTAAAGTGTCTGAGGGTAGGCATGCTGAGGAGCTTAAGATGGCTGAGGCCAAACACATC
The DNA here is from genome assembly GCF_963169125.1 of Humulus lupulus. NCBI lineage: Eukaryota > Viridiplantae > Streptophyta > Magnoliopsida > Rosales > Cannabaceae > Humulus > Humulus lupulus. The sequence goes on along the minus strand of NC_084801.1, from coordinate 142,923,210 downwards.
GAGCAGCTTGAAGCAACCGAGAAGAAAAACACCGAGCTGCTCGAACAGAAGGCTAAACTGGCCAAAGAGCTGAAGCAGTTCCAAACTGCCCTAACTAAAGCCATTGAAGACAAGGAAAAGTACAAGGAGGCTTCCTTGCTTAACTTCAGGGAAGCCACTAATGTAACGCCATGGATAGCCAAGACTGCTACACTGTGTATTTATAAAGGTGCAGGACTTGCTAATCAAGTCATTTGGTTTAAAACGTGTTACTGACATCACTAATGAGCTAGGTTTAAAAGGGTTTTGGTTATAGAATATACATCTCATATAATTAAACGTTTTACAAGGGATCCCAAAAGAAGCAGTGTTTAAAAGTCAGTTTAAAAAATTTCCAGAGTACAAACAACCGCTAGCCACTCTAAGGGCAAAACATATATTTATGGTCCTCCCGATCCTGTCCCTTCCACAACTGTGGCGGCTGAGCAGCTGATCATGTACATTCTGCCCTCAGAGCTCTCCGATTCAAGGCTGATCAAGCTTGCCCTTGCCTTTACCTGCACCACGTAGCACCCACGAGCCAAGGCCCAGCAAGAAAACATAACGTTATAGTACAAGCAATGATAACAGATGAATAACCCTTGAAGCATGTTCACATACTTAACATACCACATTAATCACATAGTCCATAGATATAACCAGAGAATCAACACTCAACTATTCAACATAACAAGTTCACCAGTCAATAACAATAGTCAAATCACACATTAATCAGGGTCGATGCCCTTAGGTCGCACCCTCTGTTTACCCCACTGACTCAGGTCTGCTTAAACCGAGCTCAATGAATAATAAGCTGCCCTCAGCTACCAGTGGCTGAGCCGTGCCCTGTCCGCCAACGTAAACTCTGGCACTCGTAGGTCGTTCGTTTATTATTTACATGGCATAATACCATCCTTCATAAGCATTTAAAATAGGGAACCCTTAGTCCCATTATAAATTCACAACCGGGTGCAATTTTCTTACCTATGTACTGAGCTTCTTGAGCACAGAAATCTTGAGCGCGGTCCTCTAACCTGAGCCTCGCCAAATACCTAGTCACAACATATACATTGCACTCTCATTACTAACCAATTCATAAATATCTCCCGGAACCAATCCCGTGCTCTCGGGACCTCCGTTTCCCCGCACAAGGTAGCGGAAACATCCCCCGAGCCAAAACCCTAAAAACCCAAATTTCCCTTGTCCTAAAATTAGCCTAGCATCGTGGCACAACCCTATAGGGGTTGCGGCGCCCAGAGGGGTCCCCATCTCCTGATTCAATCCTAGCACCGCGGCACAGAAGAACAGGGTCGCGACGCTCATACGCGAACCCAGAAAAACCACCATTTTTAACACTCAAACCTCACTCAAAACCATCCAAAACCATCCTAATTCCACAACCCAATTGTCACAAAATTCTTGCACGTTCCCAGCAACATAATCCAACAAAAACTTAGCCTAGAAACTCACTAAAATCCCACTTCAATTTCTGAACCTCAAAAGCTTAAAAAACATCAAAACCAGTCAAGAAAACACCAAGATTCAGACATTAAATCACAAATTTGAGTTTACCATTACTGAAGCACCAATTCTCTAAGGAATTTCTGAGCTAACTCCCTAGTTCCTAGCTTCAATTCAGTCTTCAATTTCAAAACCCAAAATCCTCTTAGAACTCAATCAAAACCACATAATTTAAACAACCAAAAGTGTAATTCAAGTCTTACCTCAACCCTCCTGGTTGAACTCCTTAGCTGAATACTAGACTAATCTTCAAAAACTTCAGCTCAATTCACTGAGTTACCAGCTGAATTTCTTAAGTTCCAATGGTTTTCCTTTGAGAGAAAGGAGAGGAAAGAGAAGAGATAAAACTGAGAGAAGGAGAGGGTCGGTTTAAGTTTTTTCCACTGTTTTCTCAACTTTACTTAGTCTAACCTTAGTTAATTAAGTCAATCCCGAGGCTCGGGGTACCAAAACGTCCCCGAGGGCAAAAATGGTAAAATTACCCAGTATTCCCACCTAAGCTTCCTAACCTCAAATATATTTCCAAATATTTATTTTCATAACCCAAATAACCATCTAATACCCGAAATACCCCTTGACCTGCCCCAAGTTAAGTATTGGGTCCCGTTGTGACTTTTCAGCTAACTAGCTCGCTAGGACCGCCTCAAGTCGCATACTGCTGATTTACCCACATAATAATGTGGTCCTCACAATTATAACATATAATCACATTTACGCACTAAAATTACAAATATGCCTTAATATTCTACACAGGGCCTACATGCACACTTATTCATATAATCATGCATCTCATTTATTCATATAATCACATAAGCACGCTTATCACATAATCATGCATTAAACTATTTAATTCACACACAAACCATTCGTGCCCTCCTGGCACACTAATCAAGGCCCTTAAGCCTTATTAGTGATTTTGGGTCGTTACAACTATCCCCTCCTACTGAGAATTTTGTCCTCAAAATTCACCTGAATAGCTTGGGATACTGATCTCACATCACCGACTCAAGCTCCCAAGTCGCTTCCTCGACCTTGCTATTCCTCCATAATACTTTAACTAGTGGAATCGTCTTATTCTGTAGAACTTTGTCCTTCCAATCCAAAATCTGAACTGGTCGCTCCTCATAGGAAAAATCTGTCTGCAATTCTAAGTCCTCATACTTCAGCACGTGTGTCGTATCTGAGACATACTTTCGCAACATAGAAACATGGAATACGTCATGAACTCCCAACAATGACGGTGGCAAGGCCAACCTGTAAGCCACCTGTCCAATCCTTTCTAGAATCTCGAAAGGTCCAACAAATCGAGGGCTCCGCTTGCCCTTTACTCTAAATCTTCTCACCCCTCGCAGTGGTGAAACTCGCAGGAACACGTGGTCCCCAACCTTGAACTCCACGTCTCTACGCTTGGGATCAGCGTAGCTTTTCTGTAATGCCCCAGAATCTCTAATGCGGTTTAATGGCTGGATTAGTAGGCCGGGAGGGCCATAACTGTTTAATTATGCCATTAAATGATAATATGCATGTTATGTGAATTATATTATAATATGATGTTAAATGCATGCATGTGGGTCCACATTTCATTACAGGGGTGTTTTGGTAATTTGGCCCATTGAGGGCGTAATTGTATATTTATATGCATGTCGGTGACCTATTGTTGGGACCACATTATAATGTGGGTTTGTTCGAGCTATTCGGCATGAGACAATCTTGGAATATTAATTAGCGGCCTAGTCATAACAGGTTTAAGTTCGGGGCTCGGGATGAGTCTCGGGGTGATTTTAATGATTAGAGTGTTGCCGGGAATTAAAGGGTAACGAGATATGAATTATTGGTGTTTGAGAATATTGAGAATAACGGGAATTGGAGAGCGTCAAATTGGTCAACTACACAGAGTCAGATAAACGATATGAAATGATATGAAAACAAGAAGAAAAATCAAATGGAAGAATAAATGACACAAACGATTTATAGTGGTTCGACCCAATTGGATGGTAATGACCTACGTCCACTTAGTGTTCTTATTGATGTAGAATTCCAATACTGTGATCAATGACCTAAGGGTTCACGAGTTTCACAAGCCTTGGGAAAATTACAACTTTGGTGAATAATCGCACTATATTTTTCTCTCAGAATCCAAAGATCCAAAAGTCCCCTCCCTAGAGCCCTTTGATTCTTATTTATAGGCTCCAAGAAGTTACTCTGGCCAATGGGCCTTAATTACAATTAAGACTTGCGTATCTAGGTAATAAAAGAAATTACAATTGATGCATAATTATAGATTTGAATGAATAAAGGAAGTAAAAGGAAGTTTGCAATCAGGCTGGTCGCATATAAGTATGACACTTGACAAATCAACAACTTTCTGGTCGAGGGCCGAGCAGGATGCATCCACTTAAAGCCGCCACGTGCAGGTCAATTTTGCCACGTCATCAGAGGTCATTTTTTGGGTAAACATAATCATATTTATATTCCACTATGATTACATCACTATAAATACGATTAGCTATATGCTCGGGATTTAATAGAAGTTTATATTAAACAAATAATCATGAAAATAACACATGTGAGCAAAGTGATTGACCAAGTCAAAAAATGATTTCTATTCTTTTATTGATAATAAATGAGATTACAAAGAAATTGGGTTTTAATTAGGGCATAAAACCCCAACAAACTCCCACTTGCACTAATTGAAACTAATGCCTTAATTCTACTAATCTCATTTCCTTGATATGCTTATCAAATGTAGCTTCTAGTAGTGTCTTTGTAAACGGATCTGCAAGATTGTCTTCAGTTGCAATCTTCATAACCTTCACATCTCCCCTGGTCACATATTCTCGAATAATGTGATACTTCCTTTCTATTTTCTTACTCCTCTTGTGACTACGAGGTTCTTTCGAGTTGGCTATCGCTCTTGTATTGTCACAAAAAAACACAAGTGATTTATCCATTTCTGGAATAACACCAAGATCCGAATAGAACTTGTAATGCCCTAATCTCCAGGGACCAGTACGGTGTGCATTTAAATAGTGTTAAACTCGCTAACTGAGTCATTTGGCCATAATCGTGTAACTAAGTATGATTAGTGGTTTAGGGTTAAATTTTTTGATTAAGATACACCGTTTCACTAAAACGTTTAACATACATTGGGATCCCAAAAATATAATTTAAAGGTTTATTACTACAAAATATTTACAACTAGCCAACCTAAGCGGAAAAATAGGGTTTAACCCTAGTTCCTCTTTAAACCCTCGGTTGTGGCGGTTGAGCAGCCACATATGTACACATCGTCACCTAAGCTCTCCAACTCAAGGATGATCCAACTTTTTTTTTGCCTTTACCTGCACCACATAGCACCCGTGAGCCGAAGCCCAGCAAGAAAACTCAATATGCTCATGAACAAGTAATAATATGTTACTAAGTCACAATAGGCATGCCTAGCAGTAATAACCCTACTCATGCATGCAAGAAGGTACAGATAAATGTTTGTGAAGTCCAGCGTTCTGAGTAGATGACTAATAAGTCTCCCGCTCTGAGGTAGATGACTAATAAGTCTCTCTGGAAAAGATGACTAGTAAGTCATTATTTGAACAGTTGACTAATAAGTCACTCTCTAAATAGATGATTGATAAGTCTATCTCGATCAATTGACTGATAAGTCTGTCTCGGTCAGATAACTGATAAGTCTATCTCGGTCAGATGATTGATAAGTCCATCTCGGTCAGATGACTAATAAGTCCATCTCGGTTAGATGACTAATAAGTCTGTCCCGGTCAGATGACTGATAAGTCCATCTCGGTCAGATGACTAATAAGTTCATCTCAGTCAGATGACTAATAAGTCCATCTCGATTAGATGACTAATAAGTCTATCTCAGACAGATGACTAATAAGACTATCTCGGTCAGATGACTAATAAGTCTATCTCAGTTAGATGACTGATAAGTCTATCTCGGAGGTCCCATACCCTCCTAGCCATGTGACGTGTGAGTCACCTTAGCCTTTCCGGCTCTGGCTCTAAGTAACTAGCCTTTAGACTAGACAAGCGCTTTTAGTTTTCATCGAACTTGAGGTCGGTTCGACATTAATGCTCATGATGAGTCATTCAATGCAGATGTCGATTAGATGTAATCTTTGTCGGCTTGCGTTAAACATGCTAAGAACATTCTTGACTCATAAGTCAATGCCATACGACCAGTGCTCGGTACCACTGCCGAACTTGACTAGTAAGTCATGGCTTCACAGTTAATACCGACACCATTGCCGATTCTAACTAATAAGTCAGTGCCATTCACAAGTGAGCAAGATTTGCTAAGCATTTGATATGCAATCAATGTCCACATTTAAACACTCAACATGCCTCAATAATAACCATGTATGGCACATATGGGGTGTAGTTTTCTTACCTCTGGTTCGAGCGAGTAATAACAATTGAACGACCCTTGAGAACGATCGATCCTTTAATCCCTTAGCGGTCACCTAGTCATAACGAAATACAATCTCCGATTAATGAAATCAACAATAAAAGGGTCTTGACCTAAACCTCACTCTCGGGACCCCGAATTATACCCAAACAGTGAGTAGATTCGATCCCGAGCCTTAGGAATTGAAACCCCGAGACAAAAACCCTCAAAAGTGCCTAAAACATGCATCAGAGAAAACAGGGTAGTGCTACAGCGCTGCCCCCCTAGTGCCACAGCGCTACAACCAGGGTTGATTTGCCCTGGCTAGCGCTGTAGCACTCCCTTTGGGCACTGTAGCGCTAGGACCAGGCAGATCACCCTGGTTTTTCCCCTCCTTCGAATCCTCCATTTCCAACCTGAAACTCAAGCTTCCAAACTCCATTTAAACCCCCAATTGAACCCAAAAACAAAATACACAGGCCCTAGGCATCATAACCCAAGTAACCTTTGCCAAAAACTCCATTGAATTCTCAATTTTCCAACTCAAAAACCAGCTCAAACTCAAATAGAAAAACAGATCAAGAACAAGAGATTCTATGGTTAAAAACTTACCCCAATCTCATAATCATACCATCTTCAATGGTGGAACATAACCCAAAACCCTCAAGGCTTGGTTCCTTAGCTTGGTTCCTCAAAAAAAGCTTCAAAAAATCAAAGAGAAATGAAGAAGAAATAGTGTCGGGAGAGAAGCGAAATGGTGCTCTGTTTTGCTGCAGCTTAAGGGTTTTTATCTATCCTTAAGGTCAAAAGACCAAAATGCCCCTAGGTCATTTAAAATCCTCTTAAGGCCACCAAGGGCAAAACCGTCCTTCCGCGCCTATCTTGTTAATCATAATTAACGCCCTCTAATTCCTGTTATTCTGAAATACTAATAAATCATATCCCATTACCCTTTAATTCCTGGTAATGATCTAATCCTCAAATTACCCCGAGACTCACCCCGACCCCCGAAATTAATCCCGTTATGACCAGATCGATAACTTGCATTCAAAGATCATCTCATGCCAAATGGCTCGAACAAATCCACATTATAATGTGGTCCTATTAAAAATTCACCAACATGCATGAAAATACACAATTACGCCCTTAACGGGCCAAATTACCAAAATTCCCTTATAATAAAATGCGGACCCATATGCATGCATTTATCATCATATAATAATAAAATTCACATAAACATGCATATAATCATTTAATGGCATAATAAATCAATTATGGCCCTCCCGGCCTCCTTATCAAGGTCCTAAACCTTATTAAGGATTTTGGGGGCATTACAGAACTTCTTTAGCCAGACTATTTCCTTAGCTGCTTCTGACGCGGCTATGTACTCAGCCTCCATGGTGGAATTTGAGATTGTAGACTGCTTTACGCTTCTCCATATCACAGCTCCACCCTCAAGAGTAAGAACCATTCCAGAAGTAGACTTCTTGTCATTGACATCAGTCTGAAAATCTGAATCGGTGTAGCCTACAGGGTTCAGAACACCACCCTTGTAGACTAACATACAATCCCTAGTCCGTCTTAAATACTTCAGGATATGCTTAACTTCTATCCAATGTTCTGGTCCTGGGTTTGACTAATACCTGCTCACTACTCCCATTGCATAGTAGATATCTGGTCTAGTACACAACATGGCATACATTAGACTTCCAACTGCAGATGCATAGGGAGCTTTTCCCATTGCATCTTCCTCTTCAGGAGTCTGGGGAGACTGCTTCTTTGAAAGATGAATTCCATGGTGTGAAAGAAAACGTCCTTTCTTGGAATTTGTCATTGAGAAACGTTCAAGCACTTTATCTATGTAAGCTACTTGAGATAAAGCTAAGAGTCTGTTCTTTCTATCCCTAATGATCTGGATACCCAGAACATAACTTGGTTCATCCAAATCCTTCATCTGGAATTGAGTGCTCATCCAATTCTTCACATCTGACAATCTCCTAACATTTTTTCCAATGAGTAAGATATCATCTACATAAAGAACTAGGAATACCACTATTAGATTTGCCTTCAGTTGTTAAACACAAGGCTCATCAATATTTTGTTCAAAGCCATAGGTTTTGATTATTTCATCAAACCTAAGATTCTAGGAACAAGAAGCTTGCTTAAGTCCATAGATGGACCTATTCAACTTGCAAACTTTTCCTTCTTGTACAGCTACTTTAAAACCTTTTGGCTGATCCATATAAATGACTTCGTCAAGATTCCCATTAAGAAAAGCTGTCTTGACATCCATTTTCTAGATCTCATAGTTGAGAGCGGCTGCTATGGATATGAGGATGCGAATGGACTTGAGCATGGCTACCGGACTAAAAGTTTCCTCATAGTCCATGCCTTCTCTTTAGGTATAACCCTTTGCCACTATTCGAGCTTTATAAGTCTCGATATTTCCATCAACACCTTGTTTCTTCTTGTATATCCACTTGCACCCGAAGACCCTAAAGTCACTAGGTGCTTCCACAAGATCCCAAATGAAATTTGAGTACATGGACTCCATTTCCTATTGCATGGCTTCGAGCCATAGTTCCTTTTCAGGGATTTCCATTGCCTATTTGAAAGACAACAGATCACCATCACTAGTGTCACCAATAACCATATTGGTTTCACCATCCAAACCATAGCGACTTGGGTTCCTAGAAACCCTCCCACTACGACGAGGCTCTGTGACTGTTTGCTCAGGAACAGTGGTACTTTCTTCATTTAAATTGACTTGAGTCAGTTGGACATGAAGAGTGGGAATTTCATCATCAACTCGCGTTGATGACGATGGAACATTGGTTGGAGTCAATTCTTTAACCATCTCATCTAAAACAACTTTGCTGCGTGGTCTGAAGTTTTGGACATAGTCATTTTCCATAAATGTAGCATTCGTAGAAGTAAACACTTTCTTTTCTGAATGAATATAGAAAAGTCCACCCCGAGTACCTTTAGGATAGCCAACAAACATGCAAACTTCAGTTCGCGGTTCTAGCTTTCCCTCCTTTTTCCTCAGGACGTGGGCGAGACACCCCAGATTCTATAATGGCGTAAACTAGGTTCATGTCCATTCAAGTGTTTTAAAGGTGTTTTGGGGATTGATTTAGACGGCACGACATTGAGAATGTCATTCGCAGTTTTAATTGCATGTCCCTGGAACAAAGCTGGTAGAGTTGAGTAACTAAGCATGCATCTAACCATTTCTAATAAATTTCTGTTCCGACGTTTCGCTACACCATTTTGTTGCGGAGTACCCACGGCAGTAATTTGTTATAAAATCCCAAGTTGAGTTAAATGATCTTGGAACTGCATATCCAAATATTCTCCACCCCTATCAGATCACAATATCTTTAACGTTTTACCTAATTGGTTCTGAGCCATCACTAGGAATTCCTGAAACTTTGAAAATGTTTATGATTTCTTATGCATTAGGTAAATACATGAGTATCTAGAGTAATCATCAATGAAAGTGACGAAATACTCAAAACCACCCCTGGCTTGTACATTCAAAGGTCCACAAACATCTGAATGCATAAGTCCAAGTGGTTCTTTGGCCCTATCACCCTTTGCAGAGAAAGGACAGTTGGTCAGTTTGCCTTCTAGACAAGATTCACATATAGGTAATTCACCTAAGGTGAGTTCCCTCAAAGGCCCGTCCTTTGTAAGTCTTTGAATCCTATCATATCCAATGTGACCTAGTCTCAAGTTCCATAAATACGTCATATTATCGTTATCGGTCTTTTGACGTTTATTGGTCCTAGGTTTAGCTACTTTGAATAAATCATTGTTAAGAGCGAGGGGTTTGTTGATAAACCCCATTTTCCAAACATGCAATACACAATTGTGATCCATTGAAAGAAATAGATATATTAGAACTTGTGAAAGTCATAACAAATGGTTCTAATTACAACATGGAAACTGAAATTAAATTTCTACTAAAATATGGAATAAAAAATACATAATTTAAAATTAAAAATTTATTTCTGAACTTCAGACGAGCTCTTCCTCTAGTTTGGACCGCAACGAACGCATCGTTCCTAACTCTAAGCTTTAAGCAGCCTTCGCGATTCCTCCCACGATTTAGGAAGCTATAAAGAGTTATAAGCATGGTTAGTAGACCCATAATCAATAATCCAAACAGATTTATCATTCTCTAAAACACATGTTTCTAAGATAAATGAACTATAATCATTGCCTTTGTTTTTAGCTGCTACAAACTTGGGGCAATCCTGTTTCCAATGCTCCTTCTCTTTGTAGTGAAAACACTTACTTTTACCTTTCTTGTTTTTCTTGTTCTTCCCCTTAGGCGTATGTGCAATTGGTTGTGCACTTGTCTTTGTAGCCTTTGCAGGCTTGGGGTTGTTGTTTTTTCCACCTTTCCTCTTGTTTCCAGCTTTCGAAGACGAAGCTTGGTTAGCTTCAGCCTTAGCTGGATTAGCAACAATAGTAGTAGTTGTCTTCTTTTCTCCTCCCTTACTTGGTCCACCCATGATAGACTCTAAAGTCTGAAGCTCATTCGTAAGCTGCGTCAGACCATAGTTGTAACGCCCTGGATAGCCAAGACCGTTACACTGTGAGTTTATAAAGTGCTGGACTTGCTAATCAAGTCATCTTATTAAAAAACGTGCTATTGAAATTATAAAGGGACTAGGGTCAAGATGTTTTGGTCTCAAAAGCTACATTTTCACTAAGAAACATTTCCTGTTTACACGGGATCCCAAAAATATTAAGTTTGAAGACTGTTTACAAAAGACATAAAGTTCAAATACAATAACAAGCCATACTAAGGCAAAACAGACAGTTAGGCAATCCCTGTCCTGATCCACTCCTCGACCAAGGCGATCGAACAGCTGACTATGTACATTCAACCCCGCAGCTCTCCATCTCAGGATTGGTCCAGCTTGCCTTTGCCTTTACTTGCACCACGTAGCACCCGCGAGCCAAGGCTCAGCAAGAAAACACAGCTACAGAGCATAAGCAATCAACAGACAAATCAATATCTCATTTTGCATCACATATTCTCAGCCATGTAATCATTAAGTATAATCAAGTATTCAACATACTAAACATATCAACTCATATCATATATTAGTTCACAGATGATAACTAGGGCTAGCGCCCTCAAGCCGCTCCCTCCGTTATCCCAGTGACTCCGGCCTGCTTAAACCGAGCTCAGTGAATATTAAGCTATCCTCGGCTACCAGTGGCCAAGCTGCGCCCTGTGCGCAAATATTATGTACGACACTCTTAGGCCGCTTTCACATGTCCCATGGCATAATACCATCATTGACACGATACAAATATCGGGAGCACTTAGTCCCATCACAAACATATAACCGGGTGCAGTTTTCTTACCTTTCGATTTGCTAGCTCTGATCACTCGACTCCTTGAGCACGATCCCTCTCGAGCCCTAGCGCTCACCTAAGCACAACAATAGGCCAAAGTCATCATCAAACCTCAAGTCCAAGATCTAGCTCCGGGACTAATCCCAAGCCCCCAGGAAGTCCTAGTTCCACCGAACAAGGTGGTGGAATCAAACCCCAAACCCTTGGTCAAAAACCCTTGCAAACAACCCTAAAATCCCCTTCAGAAAATAGGGTAGTGCTACAGCGCTCATGGGAGGGCGCTACAGCGCTACAAACTGAAGCAAAATCCCCTCAGCATGCATGGCCTAGCGCTACAGCGCCCAAAGGCTAGCGCTGTAGCGCTAGTCACAGACAGACAAACACCAGTTTTCCCTTCCTGCGATTTCCTCGAACCAACCTCAACCAAAACTTCTCCAAACCTTTACTAAACTCAAAAACAGCCTTATGAACATACTCCACTCATCCCAAGCACCCCAAATACTCAAAACCCATTCACATGCATCTCTAATCCCAAAATTCACCATAGCTGTCCCTAAGCTCAGAAACTCAGCAAAACGAGTCAAAACATCAAAGTTAGAAGCTTAGAATTTATACCTTTGGTGGAATTTCGACCTCAAGTTGCCTCTAGACCTCCTTGACTTGCTCTTCCTCAACCCTTGGCTCCAACTTTCCTAAAGTTCCCCATCAACACAGCTTAGATATCTTAGCTAAGAACCAAAACCAGAACTGAAGAAACTTATAGAATTTTACCTTAAGTGTTGGTGAGTTCTTGCTAAACCTCTGCCAATTCCTCAGACCTAGCTTAGGATCCTTGATGCTCAGCCTAACCCAGCTCTCCTCTGAACTTTGCTCCAAAAATCCTCAAGAAACTGATGAGGGAAGCATAAAGCGACCTTAGAAAACTCTCTCTGTTTTCTCCCTTTCTTTTCCTTCCTTTTCCTTCTTTCCTTCCTTCCTTTCCTTCAGACTTCTATTACTTTCTACAATTCCCACTAACATAAAGCCTCAGTATATCTATCCCTTGCAAGCCAAATGACCTTAATGCCCTCCCCTTTATTTCTAACCCTTTAGTCCACTTAAGGGCATTTTAGTCATTTTACCCAATTCCCGCTAATTCCTCGAGTGTCTCTAATATTTCCCGCTTAACTCCCGATACCTAATTAATCACCAATAATATTCCTCAATGTCAAGATAGACTCCAGTATACTTACTAAATTCCCGTTTATACCCCTAGGCTTACCCCGAGCCGGGTATAAATCCCCGCCATGACTTTTTCGCTACTCTGCTCACTAGGATCGTCACGAGTCACAGATCACAGATATATCCACATAATAATGTGGCCTCGACAATTATCACATATATCAAAGCAGCTATGCCCATAATGGCCAAAATTACGATTATGTCCTTCTAACCTAATCAGGGCCTACATGCATACTAATACACACAGTCATGCATCTCAAATATTCAGGTAGTCATAAAACATGCTTTAAATCATAATCATGCATCTTACTCATTAAAATCACACATAATTCCCATTATGCCCTCCAGGCACACTAATCAAGGCCCTTAAGCCTTATTAACGAATTTGGGTCGTTACAACTATCCCCTCCTAATGAGAATTTCGTCCTCAAAATTTACCTGAACAACTCGGGATACTGATCCCACATCGCTGTCTCAAGCTCCCAGGTCTCCTCCTCGACCTTACTATTTCTCCACAGCACTTTAACCAGAGGAATCGTCTTATTCCGCAATACTTTATCTTTTTCGATCTAAGATCTGAACTGGTTGCTCCTCATAAGCCAAATCTATTTGTAACTCCAAATCTTCATGCCTCAACACATGAGTGACATCTGAGACGTACTTCCGAAGCATAGAAACATGGAATACGTCATGAACTCCAGACAATGATGGTGGCAAGGCTAATCTGTAAGCCACTTGACCAACCCTTTCCAAAATCTCGAATGGTCCAACGAATCTAGGGCTTAGCTTGCCCTTCTTTCCAAACCTCCTCACCCCTCGCAGTGGTGAAACTCGGAGAAAGACGTGGTCCCCAACCTAGAGCTCCACGTCCCTACGCTTAGGATCAACGTAGCTTTTCTATCTACTCTGAGATGCGAGCATCCTAGCCCGGATCTTCTCTATAGCTTCACTTGTCCTCTGAACCATATCTGGCCCCAAATATCTCCTCTCACCCATCTCATCCTAATGAATGGGTGATCTACACTTCCTCCCATATAACATCTCATAGGGAGCCACTCCAATCGTTGATTGATAATAATTGTTATACGAAAATTCAATCAACGGAAGATACTTACTCCATGAACCCTCAAAATCAATCACACATGCTTTGAGCATATCCTCCAATACCTGGATCATCCTCTCAGACTGTCCATCAGTCTGAGGATGAAAGGTTGTACTGAAATTTAACTGAGTCCCCAAAGCCTTCTGTAAACCACCCCAAAACTTGGAAGTGAAAATAGGATCCCGGTATGACACTATAGACTTAGGAACCCCCATGGAGACGTACGATCTCCCTCATATACAACTCAGCATACTGATCCACAGTATATGTCGACCTCACTAGAAGAAAATGGGTTGACTTGGTGTATCTATCCACTATCACCCACACCGAATCTTGAAGCCCCGCTGTCCTGGGTAAACCTCCCACAAAGCCCATAGTAATGTCCTCCCATTTCCATTCAGGAATACCCAAAGGTTGAAGCAACCCTGCTGGTCGCTGGTGCTCAGCTTTCACCTGCTGACAGGTTAAGCATTTGGAAACATACCCTACCACATCCTTCTTCATCCCGGGCCACCAATACAAAGTTCGCAGATCCTGATACATCTTCGTGGTACCCGGATGAAGTGAGTACGGTGTCGTATGAGACTCATCCAGTATCTCTTGTCTGATCCCCTCAACAGATGGAACACAAATCCGCCCCGGATACCGAAGTAATCCAACCTCAGAAATAGAATAGTTCCTTAGCTACTCCCGCTAAGGCATCCTCTCTAACCCTCTGTAACTGAGCGTCTGCCAACTGCCCTTCTCTGATCCGCTCTAGCAGAGTCGAATGCAGAGTAATATTAGCCAACCGTCCTACCACCAACTCGATCCATGCTCTAACCATCTCATCAGCTAACTCCCTTAAGATCTGAATAGAACTATACAGCTGACCTAGACCTCTGCGGCTCAATGCATCTGCCACCACATTGGCTTTCCCCAGATGGTAAAGAATATCACAATCATAATCCTTTACCAACTCTAGCCAACGCCTCTATCTCATATTCAAGTCCTTCTATGTAAAGAAATACTTCAGGCTCTTATGATCGGTGTATACCTCACACTTCTCTCCATATAGATAGTGTCGCCAAATCTTCAGTGCAAAAACCACCGTTGCCAGCTCCAAATCATGAGTAGGATACCGCTGCTCATACTCCTTCAGCTGTCGTGATGCATAGGCTATAACCTTCTCATTCTGCATCAACACACATCCTAAGCCCAACCTCGATGCATCACAATAAACAACAAACTTCCCTTCCCCCGAAGGAAGACTCAACACTGGCACTGTAATAAGTCGTCGCTTCAGCTCTTGGAAACTGTCTTCACACTTGTCTGACCAGATAAACTTCAAATTCTTTCTTGTCAATTCTGTCATCGGTGCCGCTATCTTCGAGAAACCCTCTACAAACCGTCTGTAGTAACCTGTTAACCCAAGAAAACTCTGCACCTCTGAGGCGTTCCTTGGCCTCGGCCAATCTCTAACCGCCTCCACCTTAGATGGATCCACCTTAATCCCATCTGCACCTACGATATGTCCAAGGAATGTCACTTCGGGTAGCCAGAATTCACACTTCTTAAACTTGGCGTACAATTGATGCTCCCTCAACCTCTGAAGAACCTGTCAAAGATGAAACTCGTGCTCTGCCTCTGAGCTGGAATACACCAAGATGTCGTCGATGAAGACTATAACAAACTGGTCTAGAAAATCCTTAAACATCCTATTCATTAGGTACATAAAGGCTGTTGGGGCATTGGTCAAACCGAAAGACATGACCAAGAACTCATAGTTCCCATACCGTGTTTGGAAGGCCGTCTTAGGTATGTCCTCATCCTTGATCCTCAGCTGGTGATAACCAGATCGAAGATCAATCTTTGAGAACACCGTCTTACCCTGCAGCTGATCGAACAAGTCATCAATCCTCGGTAGGGGATACTTATTCTTGATAGTTAACTTGTTCAATTCTCAGTAGTCGATACACATTCTCAAAGTCCCGTCCTTCTTCTTTACAAACAAAACCGGAGCACCCCATGGCGAGTAACTAGGTCTGATGAATCCTAAATCCAGAAGCTCCTGCAGCTGTATCTTTAATTCTTTCAGTTCCACCAGTGCCATTCTATACGGTGCCCTCGACACCGGCTCTGTCCCTGGTGCCAGCTCAATGACAAACTGAATCTCTCTATGCGGCGACAACCCAGGAAAATCCTCAAGGAACACATCCAAGAACTCGCAAACCAATCTGGTCTCCTCCGGTCCTACTGGTGAAACTCTGGTGGTATCCACCACACTAGCCAGAAAGCCTACACATCCACCCTATAGCAAATCTCTGGCCCTCAGCGCAGATATCCTGGGTACGCGGGGTCCATGTATCGCTCCCACAAAGACAAAGGGATCCTCGCCCTCTGGTTCAAAAGTCACCATCTTCTTCCTGCAGTCTATGGTAGCTTCATATCTAACCAGCCAATCCATACCTAAAATCATATCAAAATCCTCCATACTCAACTCAATCAAGTCTACTGACAACTCTCTACCATCAACTATCACTGGCAGTGCTCTAATCCACCTCCTAGATACTACCAGTTCTCCTGTAGGCAAAATAGTCCCAAACCCAGAAGTACTATACTCACTAGGTCTACACAGTCTATCAATCACCTTATCAGATACAAACGAATGCATAGCACCAGAATCAATCAACACAGTAAAAGAAGTGCCAGCGCTAGAAAGCTGACCTGTCACTACCGAGGGACTAGCCTCGACCTCCGCCTGCGTCAGGGTGAACACTCGAGCTGGAGTCAAGCTATCCACCTTCCCTGTCTCTCCCTTCTTCACTGTCGGGTAATCCTTCCTGAGGTGTCCCACCACCCCGCACATATAGCAAGCCTTAGCCCGACACTCGCCCGGATGGCGTCTCTTGCACGTCGTGCACTCTGGATAAGTCCTCCATGTATCATCGCCTCCCTGATAGCCACCCTGAGTATCCCGACCTCTCTTATCAGAACTAGGAGCGATCGAAGCCTCAGGGGTCTTCCTCTTCAAATCACTGGGGCCTCCTCCCCTACTAAAACCAGAATATGGAGGCATCGCCCTACGACCCTCCCTTCTCACAGAACTCTCTCTCCATATCTTGTTCTCTGCTTCCTCAGCGGTAAGAGCCTTCTCCACAGCCTGGGCATAAGTTGTCCCTCCAGGAACCGTGGTAATTCTCACATCTCAGGCTATCATAGCATTCAGCCCTCTGATAAATCTGTCCTGCCTAGCTGCATCAGTAGGCACAAGATCTGGTGCGAACTTCGCAAGTCTATCGAACTTCAAGGCATATTCTGTAACTGTCATACTGCCCTGAACCAGCCCCACGAACTCATTTATCTTCGCTGCCCTGATGGCAACATTGTAATACTTCTGACTAAACAAGTCCTTAAACCCTTCCCAAGTCAATGTAGAAACATCTCTGGTCTACGATGCCACCTCCCACCAGATTCGGGCATCCTCCCTCAGCATATAAGTGGCACATGCCACCCTGTCATGTCCTTCTACCCTCATAAAATCAAGTATGGTAGTGATCATAGTCATCCACTGCTCAGCCTTCAGTGGATCTGGTCCTCCCTCAAAGATCGGGGACTACTGCTTCCTGAATCGCTCATACAACGGTTCCCATTTGTTCCCAACCTCAACTGGCTGCGCTACCGGTACCACTGCAGGTGGCACAATAGGGGCAACACTCCCAGTTGGAGCCTGCTGCAAGATTCAAATCTGTTCATCTTGGCTCTGAAGCCGAGCCTGCATGTCGACCATTAACTGCTGCCAGTTCTCAGGGACTGGCGGAGGGGTCTGGCCTTGATCATCATCTCTAGCCCCGACCTGCCGGCTAGTCGCGTGGATTTTCTTGAACGCATAACTATTCAAGTCAATCTGTAATCAACGACTCGGTAATTAGGCTATGATGACAGGGTAATAATCCTTCCATGACCCATCACTGGAACTCCGATCATTCACAAGCAATCAAAGTATAGCAATTTATCCAGATATTCATTCACATACACAGCAGTACTAATAAGCACGCCTCAATAGCATCATGCAATAGTCAAGGGCCAGGCCCTATCAGTAACTCATGCTCCCTATTCATCAAACAGATATCAACAATCATATCTCACTCAAATCATTTAAGCACACAGTCATGTATACACAATTACCAGACCCTAAGTTGAGCTTGTCTCTCGCGGCGAATGTACATATCCTGCCAGTCTTCAGGACCCATAAACCTAGGACGCTCTGATACCAAGTTGTAACGCCCTGGATAGCCAAGACCGTTACACTGTGTGTTTATAAAGTGCTGGACTTGCTAATCAAGTCATCTTATTCAAAAATGTGCTATTGAAATTATAAAGGGACTAGAGTTAAGATGTTTTGGTCTCAAAAGCTACATTTTCGATAAGAAACATTTCCTGTTTACACGGGATCCAAAAAATATTAAGTTTGAAGACCGTTTCCAAAAGACATAAAGTTTAAATACAATAACAAGCCATACTAAGGCAAAACATACAGTTAGGCAATCCCTGTCCTGATCCACTCCTCGACCAAGGCAATCGAACAGCTGACTATGTACATTCAACCCCGCAGCTCTCCATCTCAGGATTGGTCCAGCTTGCCTTTGCCTTTACTTGCACCACGTAGCACCCGCGAGCCAAGGCTCATCAAGAAAACACAGCTACAGAGCATAAGCAATCAACAGACAAATCAATATCTCATTTTGCATCACATATTCTCAGCCATGTAATCATTCAGTATAATCAAGTATTCAACATACTAAACATATCAACTCATATCATATATTAGTTCACAGATGATAACTAGGGCTAGCGCCCTCAAGCCGCTCCCTCCGTTATCCCAGTGACTCCGGCCCGCTTAAACCGAGCTCAGTGAATATTAAGCTGTCCTCGGCTACCAGTGGCCAAGCTGCGCCCTGTGCGCAAATATTATGTACGAAACTCTTAGGCCGCTTTCACATGTCCCATGGCATAATACCATCATTGACACGATACAAATATCAGGAGCACTTAGTCCCATCACAAACATATAACCGGGTGCAGTTTTCTTACCTTTCGATTTGCTAGCTCTGATCACTCGACTCCTTGAGCACGATCCCTCTTGAGCCCTAGCGCACACCTAAGCACAACCATAGGCCAAAGTCATCATCAAACCTCAAGTTCAATATCTAGCCCCGGGACTAATCCCGAGCCCCCGGGAAGTCCTAGTTCCACCGAACAAGGTGGTGGAATCAAACCCCAAACCCTTGGTCAAAAACCCTTGCAAACAACCCTAAAATCCCCTTCAGAAAACAGGGTAGCACTACAGCGCTCATGGGAGGGCGCTACAGCGCTACAAACTGAAGCAAAATCCCCTCAACATGCATGGCCTAGCGCTACAGCGCCCAAAGGCTAGCGCTGTAGCGCTAGTCACAGACAGACAAACACCAGTTTTCCCTTCCTGCGATTTCCTCGAACCAACCTCAACTAAAACTTCTCCAAACCTTTACTAAACTCAAAAACAACCTTATGAACATACTCCACTCATCCCAAGCACCCCAAATACTCAAAACCCATTCACATGCATCTCTAATCCCAAAATTCACCATAGCTGTCCCTAAGCTCAGAAACTCAGCAAAACGAGTCAAAACATCAAAGTTAGAAGCTTAGAATTTATACCTTTGGTGGAATTTTGACCTCAAGTTGCCTCTAGACCTCCTTGACTTGCTCTTCCTCAACCCTTGGTTCCAACTTTCCTAAAGTTCCCCATCAACACATCTTAGATATCTTAACTAAGAACCAAAACCAGAACTGAAGAAACTTATAGAATTTTACCTTAAGTGTTGGTGAGTTCTTGCTAAACCTCTGCCGATTCCTCAGACCTAGCTTAGGATCCTTGATGCTCAGCCTAACCCAGCTCTCCTCTGAACTTTGCTCTAAAAATCCTCAAGAAACTGATGAGGGAAGCATAAAGCGACCTTAGAAAACTCTCTCTGTTTTCTCCCTTCTTTCCTTCCTTCCTTCCTTTCCTTCAGACTTCTATTACTCTCTATAATTCCCACTAACATAAAGCCTCAGTATATCTATCCCTTGCAAGCCAAATGACCTTAATGCCCCCCCCCCCCCCTCTTTATTTCTAACCCTTTAGTCCACTTAAGGGCATTTTAGTCATTTTACCCAATTCCCGCTAATTCCTCGAGTGTCTCTAATATTTACCGCTTAACTCCCGATACCTAATTAATCACCAATAATATTCCTCAATGTCAAGATAGACTCCAGTATACTTACTAAATTCCCATTTATACCCCTAGGCTCACCCCGAGCCGGGTATAAATCCCCACCATGACTTTTTCGCTACTCTGCTCACTAGGATCGTCTCGAGTCACAGATCACAGATATATCCACATAATAATGTGGCCTCGAAAATTATCACATATATCAAAGCAGTTATGCCCATAATGGCCAAAATTACGATTATGCCCTTCTAACCTAACCAGGGCCTACATGCATACTAATACACATAGTCATGCATCTCAAATATTCAGGTAGTCATAAAACATGCTTTAAATCATAATCATGCATCTTACTCATTAAAATCACACATAATTCCCATTATGCCCTCTAGGCACACTAATCAAGGCCCTTAAGCCTTATTAGCGAATTTGAGTCGTTACAATAGTTGAGTTTATTCAACACATTGTTGGTGGTGAACGACAGGAAAGCTGGAGAGAGACTGTTGAGCATTATGCCAACTTGAGTTTCCTCATCTATTGTTGCTCCATGCAGTTCAGATTCCTGAAAGCAGTTTGTCATTTTGATCAGATGATCGCGTACATGTTGAGAAGGTGCCATCTGAGCATTGACATATTTCTTGGTGGCCTCAATACGAGTGTGCGCTGACTTGGCACCAAACATGTCTTGGAGCTGATCCATTATTTTGTAGGTCATCTCGACATTCTCCATATTTGTCTTGAGAGTGTCGACCATACTAGCCAACATGTAGTACCGCGCCTTGTTTTTAGCCGCCTACCAACACTCATACTTATCCCTCACAAACTTGGTAGCTCCTTCAGCTGGAACTTCCGGGATTCCTCAGTCATGACGAACTTGGAGTTGTCCTCAATCAACACAATGTTGATGTTTTGCTTCTATTTAAGGAAGTTTTCTCCAGTGAGTTTCTCCATCGAAAGTTGAGAAAGGATGGGAGTAGACACATCCATAATTATACTACAAATTATCAATAAAATAGAAATCAATCACATTTTCTCAATAAAACTTCTATTCACAAAATTTCAAGAAATAGCACAACCTATACCA
Organism: Humulus lupulus; assembly: GCF_963169125.1. NCBI lineage: Eukaryota > Viridiplantae > Streptophyta > Magnoliopsida > Rosales > Cannabaceae > Humulus > Humulus lupulus. The sequence goes on along the minus strand of NC_084801.1, from coordinate 142,902,250 downwards.
AAATTATGTAAGATATGAGAAAAAATACCAAAAACAATCATATATATATTTCTTTAGGTTTTTAACTAATCTATGATATCCTTGTCCCGGTTGATGAGAGTCAAAAATACCACTAGTTAAATAAAGTTGTAAACTTATTTAATAATGGACACCATTATTAACAACCTACTATTCGATCAAAATAAGAAAACAAAATCTCTTATTTTATGAGCTAGACCCACAGTTTCGATAATCATAGATTTAGTCCTACTAGTAACCGTAAGTGTGAGTCTAGTAGAATTTGACCTATAATTATCTATCTTTCGAAATTTAACCTTGTCAAAATAACTAATGAACGCCTTCCATAGGGGGACGAATAAAAGCATCTTGAGGCCCTATTAAGCTATTGACTTTGTTAAATCAACGGTGGAGATTGAATATAATTATTAAAATAAGCTCATTATAAAATTAAAAATAGTATTTTTATTATTATAAAAAATTAATGGCTGGTTCTCCAAAAAATTGTAAGATTATAATTTTTTTAAAACCAAAGTCCTATAATTTCCTATTAATTCTAAAGTATCACATTGAAACAAATTCAATTAATTTAGAATTAATTTGTTGCTAATCAATATTTATGTTTAACTAATATAATGAACCTATACAATTAAGTCCAACTCAGGTAAATGAGTCTTAACAATTGGGCTTGCATGGAGGAGGGTTGGGTCCAGTATGTCGTTCCCACTACAAAGGCCCCCAATCTTCCATACAAGGTCCAAAAGACAAGAATTTAAACTTTCGTTTTATTAATTGTTATTAATTGATTAGGCCCACAATAGTCATGCAAAGCAAATGAGCCTTCACAAGCGGAATCACCCACAAGAGAGGAATTTAAACTTTACATTTTCTAATGGGCCCAAATAAAACCTATAATTTTATAAATATTTTATTTGGCAAAATCCATATATCTAACAAACATATGGACCACTATATGCATCTAAACCCAATTACAAAAATGCCACATATAGTGCATACAGACATGTTATAATTGGATGGCCTAATCATGTTACTATATGAGCAATTCTATGAATTTATGCAAAAATACCACAATTTATTTCATTTGCAAAAATACCACAATTACTTATCTAGAATTTATCAAAAAATTCGAATTAATTAAATTTTTACAAAACGTAAGTCAATTTAAAAGAAATTTATCAACAATTAACAAAAGTTAATTTAAATTTCATTTATCAACAATCAACTTGATTTAGGTTAATTTGAAAAAAATATCAATTTAATTTAAATAGGATTTATCAACAATTAACTAAAGTTAATTTAAATACCATTTATTAAAAAATATATTTTATTAATTTGCTGAAAAAAAATGATATTTTTCAAAATTTAACCAATTTTAAATTTTAAAATCAATATTTTAACTATTTTTCAAAAATATCTTGTGTTGTTACAACAATGAGCTAATATTTAACCATTTTAAAAAAAATATTAATAGTTATAACCCTAAAATATCTCAAAACAGTTAATCAAATTCAAATCTCCATAAAAATATCTAACTAAAAAATTTCAAATTTCAAATAATTTAAATATTAAAAACTATAGAATAAAAATATATTTATATTTTCAAATAAATATTTAATAAAAACTATCAAGTATTTAAAAGAAAATATCTTAATTATAATATTTTAATATTTAAAAAAATTTAAAATTAAGTTGTTAGTCTATTTTTAAATTTGAATTTGAATCTTTGTAAAAATATCTAATTATTTAAATCTCAACAAACAAAATATCTTATTTAAAAAAAATTTATATACAAAAATAAATATGATATTTTTTGCTTTAATTATAAATAATTAATTTTCACAATTTTATTTTTTTTAAAATTAATTTTTTTGATGAACAGTATGTGCGCGCGCTGGTGCGCGTAGGGAGTGGGGGGTGGGGGGGTGGCTACCTGGTGTGCGCATGTGGCTGAAGGATGTGCGCAGGCGCTCGCGCGCGGGGAGTGGTGATGCACGGTGTGCATGCGTGTGGACAGCCAGGCCAAAAAAAAATTCGAAATTTTTTTTGTGCAATTTTTCAAACCAAAACTATTTTCTAATTAATTTTTAACATGTTTTTACACAAAATAAAGCATATATGAAAATTAATTACATAGAAAACACTACAAAATAACCTAAAAATTGCTAATAATCAATATGCTTCATAAAAACATGAAAATCCATCCCATTATTCAAACACATCAAATAATTCAATTTTTAACATGTTCATGCATGAAAATAAAGATTACCAAAGGCTCTGAGGCGAGTTGTTGAGAAACTCATACATGATTTTTTATTTATTTTCATGTAGATCTAATATAAAACAAATTAATATGAGATAACCTATAATATATTTCTAAAATTGAATTCAAGAGAAATAATGATAAAAATACTTACATTATACGCAGCGGAATGAATAAGTCATTCCTTCAGTTTCTCTAACCCTTGTATCCTTTATGTCGCAGAGTATTACCAAGAAACTGAACCGATCTTCAATTTTCTTCACAGTCTTCCAAAGTATCCTTCGAATCACATAGAATAGGGTGGGCAATTCTCAACATGTGAGATAGATACAGAGAGAAGAAGAGAAAAGAACAAAGAGGCTTAGAAAATGACTTGTGCTTAGAAAGAATCTAAAAACTATCTGAAACTTGTGTTTTTGACTTCTGAACTTCTGTTTTGACTTATCTCTTAACATTCCTTTCATAGATTCAATTAGGTCATTTATTTAATTAAAAAATAAATAAAATAATAGCCAATTAACAGCCCAGGTCGAAATTATCATGGGCTTTAGGCCCGTGAAATTTCCCATTTGATTATAATCCCATTGAACTTAAAATCAAGACCTGTATTATTTTCTATTGATTTAATTATTTAAATCCTTTATCAAATTAATTATTTATAGTTTGAACCTTGATTTAAACTTATTTCTTAATTTAGATACCAATTTATCTTAATTAATAAATTTGTCTTAATTTCTCTAATTGATAATTAAATCAATTAATTGAGACTATCTAGATGATTTTATCCAAGGTACAGTGGGGACCATGGGTCTATGAAATCAAGCTCCAATAAGTTATCATAAATCTAACAAATAAATTTACTAACTTATTAATTCCTCGTGACTCCACTAAAGACTTGGAATTGCACTATTGAATTCATAGAATGCTCTATAAAAAATATAGATACACTATTAATCATCCATTGTTACAACCATAATTGTCACTCAATCCTCTATAGACGGTCTACAATGAGATGGGACTAAAATACCATTTTACCCCTCGTTGTATTTTATCCTTAAAACACTTAGTTCCTTGTAAATGATATTTCAATAAACAAATTTAATTACTGAAATGAGATCTCTATCATTTAACACCTTGAACCAAACTAAAAGGAAACCATCGTTTCACTTCTTCATCAGAAGCTATAGATGTTTATATCTATAATTAACACTCCCACTAAATTATACTACCGAGTTCCCAAGATGTAAGTATGGGCTAGTCCGTTGGGTAAGCTGGTAACGAACAAGTCAAAGAACTCAAATAATACAATAAGTTAGAATACTAACCACTAAGAATTGAGATTGAATTGACCTATGGTTTTTTGGTTTTTATTGATCAAATCAGAGATTATACGTAGCGGAACAACAATCAAATTGTTAGATTTAATCCCATAAGATTTCTAGATCTACTTCTTCCCATGCATATATATATATATTGAATCAAGGACATGAACAGAAAAATTACCTCAGGTCCTTCCTTCCTGCTTTCTTTTCGTATGGCTAAATCCTTGAGATCTCACACCAAGATCTTCCAAAATGGTCTCAGGCACACAAAGAACGAGTGTGGGCTCGCTATACAAATAATAGGCAATAAACTATTTATCAGATGTTCTCAACACATGAGATCTGATAAAGTTTTGAACCTAGGTTTTGTGAAGAACAATGACTTTTGTTTATGTCACTGTTCTCTTTCTCTGAGAGAGATTCCTAGATATTTTTCTATCCCTGAAAAATTACGTTCTATGAAAAACTGATATCCTATATTTAATATATCCTATATATTAAAATATTTGTTATTTTAAACAAATTCAAAATAATTGATCAGTTATCAGATTTTTGTTTAAATAATAATATTTTAATCATATTAAAATATCTCATTATTTATTTAATATTTAAATAACTAAAATTGTGGAATCAAAAGATTGAGTACACTCTCTTATGCGTGTAGCACAGTGCCTGTGCACTGTGCCACACGTGTACCACATGCCTGTGATGGCATGTGATTTTTTTCCAAATTTTATTATTATTTAAATACCAAAAATCCCAAAAATAAATTAATTTAAAATTAATTATATTTTTGTTAAATCAAATAATTAATTAATTACACATAATTAAGCAATAATTATGTTTGATACATAGAAAAATATTTTACTTATCACATAAGTCCTTTTTGCCCATTTTTGTATTTACCTTTGTCAGTGTTTGTTTGAGCCATTTCGGGGACCATGGACCTATAACATTAAGCTCCAATAAATTGAAACTAAATAATTAAACTCTTTAATTATAATAGTTAATTTATTAATTCTGATATTACTCCACTATAAATTCAGAATTGCACTCTTTATGTTATAGATATACTTTCACAGAAATCTTTTTCTTAAGTCGTCCATTAATATAACCATCTTACAATAGTTCAACCCTCTAATTTAATTAGTTCATAAATTAGAATGGAAGAATTACCATTTAACCTTTCTAATTTACTTCTTATTCCTTAAGTACCATTAATTAACTAGTGAATAATTAATCTATAATCTAATTATACATTTGAGCTCAAAATCATTCAGTTCCAGAATTAACTCTTAAGGGAACTAATATACAATTCGTTAGGAAAGATTAGATTCTGTATTGTTGATACATGTTCCCAGCCATCCATAATATTAAATCTCCAAAACAAAAGTCATTAGCCTCATTCTTTGAAGAGACCTTAATGAATGAATCAAAAGATTTAATAAACATGAACATGAGTTCATGATCACTTAGGATTTAGGTTGATCTATAAATGATCATCAGTTATGATATGAATTACAAGTCTTTATTATTAAATGGTTTTTGGATAAAGACTTTAATTCATATCGGTCCATGTCATATATAATCATATTATATAAAGCGACTTTACCGAGATGTCTTTCCACATCAATAATCCGAATCTAGATTATTTGTATCATTATGATACTCAGTAAACCGTACTTACAACTCCAATTAAAGAATTCCATAACTTTAATTTGTTGTTGTTGACTATTTTTATTCATTCATGTGATCTTAATTCTCTCGTACTAATACAAGATCACATCCTCAATAATGAATATGGAATTTTTCTGATATTTACAAAATTATTCAAACAATAATTTAACAATCTAAATATGACAATAATAATAAACCATTGTATTTATTTATTCACAGAAAAACAAATGTCTTTACATGCTTTTAGGACACATTCCTAACATGGTCAACTATATGATATGACTAGAATAGATAATAATGGTATGTTTACTTATCCTATCAACTGTCAATATCGGTCCAGTCTGATGTAACAAATACATCCAATCTTATCTACTTTGCTAATGTTCTGGAAAGAACATAACACTGTAATGTATAAGTAGAACATATCGTAGATTGACAAGTCAGTGTAAATCCTGTGCACTCACTAATCTTAGGACTAACTTATTTTTGAACATATAATCATATTTATATTCCATCGTGATTACGTCACTATAAATACGATTAGCTATATGCTTGGGATTTAATAGAAGTTTATATTAAACAAATAATCATGAAAATAAAACATGTGAGCAAAGTGATTGACCAAGTCAAAAAATGATTTCTATTATTTTATTGATAATAAATGAGATTACAAAGAAATTGAGTTTTAATTAGGGTATAAAATCCCAACAAAAAAACCATTCTTTTCTACATCCAATCTAGTTTTTCTTATTTTCTCTAAAACTCCATTATTCTCAATTTATGATTATGTGTATGATGATGTTTGTGACTATGGAGTAATTTTCTTTTAGGTTAAGGGTTATTTCAAAATCAAAGACATTAAATCTTGAATGCAATGATGAACTTTATTCATTCTATTCCCTTATATTAAATTGTTTTTATTCTGTTAATTGAATGCTATGAATTGTGTGATATCTTGTTAGGTGACCAACTACTTAGGGTGTAGCATTGGTCTATTATCATCTTAGGATTGCCATTCACCTAATATTCTAGGGTTTTAAGTAGAGTGATAAAATTGCAATTAAGTACTGTGATGAGTATTTTGATTGTGATGGAGAATAGAACCTAGGTTAAATGTATTCCGTGATTAATGAATTTGTTGCCTATATTAACTTGTTTCCACTTAATGTAATGCTTTTCCTAAGTTAAATAGATTGCATGCTTAATTGATTTATTGCTTGGGAAAAAGAATTAATTAATGAGTGCGTAATTTTAATTAATTGTGATAGGGAAATTGTGATAATTGATTGCTTAAGTGTTATCTGCGGAGTTAATAGTTTAATTGAGAATATGGATAATGTTTATCATTGTTGTTTGATTGATTATTGAAGGTGTAGAATAATTCTTAACTGCTCTTTAAAATCATTATTATTAATTGTTATTTGCTTGTTACTTTATGCTATTGAATTTCGAAAATAAAATCCCATTTTTAATTCTTGTATTTGTTTTGAATAATAAATTGATCAATAGTCCTCATGGGTTCGACCTGTATTTACTGTTATATTAAATAATTGGTAATACTGAAAATAAAATATTATGTAAATTTGATACGACATACGACATGCACCATACTCTCATCAAATTGTTTCCTTCTATGACATGTCCGCTTCTCAATGAACACAGATTGAATTTTCATTTCAATTTCTATCTTTGTAGCTTCAACCATAGATGCCTCAAACCTGGTTTCTCTATACTTCTAGAGAAAGGAAGGAAGAGTTTTCAAATTTCTAATAGCTACATCAATTTGCATATCTTCACTTTGGAGAACTTTGCTAACATTGTTCACAACATACAATAAATCATGCCAAATAATCATGCTTAACAAGAATTCAAAGTTTTGGATATAATATGTTGCTAACGTCTCAACACCATTCTTTATTTCAGAATCTTCCTTGTTACTGCCTTCCAAGTGAATCAAAGCTGTTTTTATTTGTGGAGCTTGGAATCTTACCGCTCTAACACTTTCAACACGACTCTCCTAGCATGTTTATGACAATGACTTAACAGTGAGACCTTGTACATGAGCTGTAAAAACTTTTCATCTCTTTGTTGAAGCTGAAATTAAAGAGTATATACGTTGTAACACACCAAAGAAAGACAACCATGGGGTAGCAATTAGCCATATTAGAAAGTACAAAATTTAAATAATGACAAGCACACGGAGTGTAAAATGCTCTAGGATTTATTTCAAGCAGTCTACTTTGCACACCTTTATTTTTTCCTTTCATATTAGATCCATTATCATAACCTTGTCCTCTTATATTATTAACATCAAGATCAAACGTGTTTAGTGCATGTAGAATTTCATTAAGTAACCCAAGCCCTGAAGTGTCATTTACCTTAATGAATTCTAAAAAATATTCTTCAACCAGTATTGGACTATCTAAAACATTCACACATCTTAACACGAGAGACATTTTCTTTTCATTACTTGCATCCGGGGTACAATCAAGTATCACTGAAAAATATCTTGCTTCTTTAACTCTACTAATGATTGACTTTTTCACCTCATATGCCGATAAATGTATCATTTCATTATGAATTTTGTGACTCAAATAATGATAATGTGTTTCATGTTTCATAATATGACGCACATATTCTTGCATGGTCGAATCAAATTTTAGTAACCAATTCTATCATTTGTAAAAAAATCTCATTGTTCTCCTCATATAGATTTTCACTACTTTCTCAAAATGTCAACTTATTTCTTCCAAGTCTTTTCACATGTGAAGAGAAAATGTCAACTCATCGATCGGTTTCTACAGATGGAGCTAGAGACACAGTTTCTAATTTGTCCTTGGAACAACAAGTAAGTCAATTTAATTTTATATTCATACATTTTGTTTATTGATAAATATCTTACACAATTTTTTTTATTGTAGCTATCATTGGATGTTAGTATTAATTCAGCCACACAGTCATTCGGTAGCTTTTTTGGATCCTGTAAACTCACATTTTTGCCTGGAAATCAAGGAGATAATTATCATGTAAGTTATACATATTACTTAATAAATTTATAATTTCATTTCAAACTCATAACTGGGTAAATATTAATATTTTTTACAGGGCATTGGATCAATATGATGCTCACCGAAGACGAAAAGAGTCAATCAATCTAAAAGTTTGTGTTCCTAAGGTAAGTAAATTATATTACTTATCGTATTAAAGTTTTTGACATATTGTTATTGTAATCACTTGCTAAATATAATACTTAAATTTGGATAACTATGTTGTAATATTGTCGAAACCAAACTAGGCCAACCGAGTGTGGCTTTTACAATATGAAGTTTGCTAGAGAGTTGATTTCACAACCTAGACCAAAGACCTACTTGAAAAATGAGGTATTGTTTTACCTTTTAATTTTAATTTAAACTATCGTTCATGATTTTATTTAGATGATTTCTAACTTATTATTTTAAATATATTCTAATTATTTTACAAATATGACACCATATTCGGCTCACGAAATCAACGAGATACGGGATGAGTGGATTGAATCAATTATGGCGTATCTAAGTTAGCAAATGAGCAAGTTGGTGAGGAAATTTTAGTTTAAGTAGGTTTAATACTTAGAAATTTAGAACACAAGAGTACCTATATACATAGATTAACTTTGAAATCTGAATTACTTTTGTAGATTTGATCACAAATGTTAACTTTAGATAAATGTTTAAAAAATTTATATTGTTGTTTTTTTTATTTATACTGTTGTTTTTCTAATTCTGTTACTGTTTTTTTTTTTTATCAAAATAGGCTAGGGAAATTGGCATAAATATTTGCAAATTCCCTGGTTAATACTTTATGTGACAGTGCCCGAATGATTCAAAAAATACTCGTTTTTAATATTTGTGGCAGTGCCCCACTGACGCAAACCAGGCTGACATTTGCGTCAGTAGGGCACTGCCACAAATGCCAGATTTGTGACAGTGCCCCATTGACGCAAACGCCAGTCTGGTTTGCGTCATGGGATTCCGCGTCACATATAAAACTAATGCAAAAACTCAATTGTGGCAGTTAGAAACTGATGCAAATGACCTTTTTTGTTGTAGTGACAATAGCAATGATTCTCTCTAATACCCGTTTCCAATGTTCCATTTCTTGGTTGATTTGTTCTTGCAAACCTGTATCAATTGTTGACTTCAATTTTATTCTTTTCTCTAATTCTACCCAACTAGCAATAGACTCAATGTGATGCTTATTTCTTTCATGACTTCTAAGTGGATCAGAAATATTATGCCAATCATTTAAACCTTCATCAACGAATTGACCTACGAGTTGTTTATTCTTTGCATATAGTTTACAACAAGAACAAAATAATTTGTCCAAAAAAACAGAATATACCAACCATTTTCTATCTTGTTTCTCCCCATTTGATAAATTTCGTAGGTAATGTTTTGAAGAAAAACATCGATTGAAAACATCTTTAGGAAATGTGATATTAATGACTCTTCTTGGATCTCTTTCAACTAAGAACTTTATTATATTTTGGTATGTTCTATTCCAATTCTATAGATCATCCATGTCGAAAGGAAACTTATTTTTTTTTTCACTTGAAGTGGCATTTGTAGCATCTTCATCCGGAATTTTACTATCTTCATCATTTTTTGATTGATTAGGTTCTTCATTATCATTCCTAACTTGATACTCCTCGTGTTCTGGTTCTTCAAATTCATTTGCAATCTCATTCTTCACAAAAGTCTCTCCTTTGTTGCTCCTAAAATATATTTTAAGAGAATCAACTTAGTTTTATGTAAAGTTTCTCTCGTTAATTTCTATCTCTTTTTTTCTGCCCCAGATTTATACTTTCTAAAAGGAGTCATCACTCTTCATAATAATTTTGTAGCTTCAACCAAAAAATCAATGATATAATAATAATTGAATCCCTAAAAAATAAAAAATAAAATCAATGTTTCAAAAGATAATTTTCTCAATAAAACAGTTTAAGATATAGATTCAAATAAAATTATATATATTAAATAAACGGAGTTGAACACATAAACTAGAAATATACAATCAAACACAATCATACAAATAATTAAAGTTTCATAATAATAATTCAAAGGGATATTTGCGGCCAAAATACCCAAACTTACAAATTACTAACACTTAAATACCCAAACTGATTTTTTGGTGGCAACCGTACCCAAATGTTAACTTTACTTACAATTAGAGATACACAATGTTAAATATGAAAGTTGATCAGTCAAAGGACACGTGGCTCCACATGATTGGTGTAACGCCCCGATTTCCCGAGACGTTACTTAGGGAGTCCATTTAAAAATAATAAACAATAAATACTTTAAGACACTAAGAGAAAATATTTATTTAAAATTTAAACAGACAATGAGATCTCATTATTTAAAAATAAAAATGTTGGACGCTAGGTTTAATATCAAAAACATAAAGAAAATAACCATTCAAGTCTGAAAATTTTAAAAAAACATAACATTTATTTCTAAAAACATAAAATAACTGGAGCCCAGCCTCTAACATGTTCCATCCATGCCTCGAGCCCGCACTACTCACTGCTTTGCTTTGCCTTTACCTGCACACAGAGTACCCGTGAGCTAACGCCCAGTAAGAAGAGCTATGTAGGACATAACTCCCCAAACCAGAAAACATAAACTTTCAACTAAACATAAATAAACATCTTAAGCATAATAATCATCGTGCGATATATAAACACCATATCACACTAACATAATGTGTGTTACACTCACACACATAAATACTAACAAGTCATGTTGATCGGACATGAAATGTAATCTGCCTTGCCTGCGCTGTACTCACACTCGGCATTCCCACGGTGGCACATAGTCTAGCCTGCGCTGTACTCACACTCGGCCGTTCCCTCGAGACATCGTTGCCCTGCCTGCGCTGTACTCACACTCGGCAGTTCCGTGGTGGCATCCTATTATCCTGAGTTATACACACCCAAGATAATTCCTGCAAGTGTTATACTCACACAAGCAGCTAAAATCTAGTAGCACGCCTACTCTATCATCTAAGCATGTCTACTAACTAAAATCCCTAGCACTATCCTCATGCTAGTCAACCTAATGCAACAATTCAGGTCACAAATATAATTACATAACTAACAAATAAGAAAACAAGGTTGTACGCATAACGTACACCCTATGCGCAGATGTCCACTCTTTTTACCTTAAACAGTGCGTTTTCCGCTGACGTGTCTCGAACCACTCGCTGTGTCACCTCGATGACCGCTAGCTCCTAGACGTCCAATTACACAGCGAAAATTTAGGAAAAATAAAATAGGCATTAAGGTTTTATTTCGAAACCTTAATTATCGAAATAATTTAACTATGCCATTTTAACATGCATGACACGTAAATTAAAACAATTTTCCACAAAAGGTTCAAACCATCATGTCACATACACAAACAATGATGTTTCTAACATATCGCATGAATTCATATAATTACTTTTTATGTGAAAATTACCAAAATACCCTTTAATATCATAATTACATTAAAGACTCAATAATTTTATAAAAATTATCATATGACAACAAAATTTAATAAATAACTTTTCCAGAACCCTAAATAATCAGCAAATTCTCATATACGACCAGAAAAATAATTTTTAACATTTATAAATTATTTTTCCTCAATTTCTCAAATAAAACCCAAATAATATAAATAAATACACAACCAAGCCCAAAAATCAAACTAACATACAGAACTGTTTAAAATTCCAAAATAAACTTATAAAAATTATTTTAGAATTTTCTGGGAAAAATAACTAATTTTCTTAATTAATTTTATAGAAAAAATAATTAATTAAAGAAGAATTAATAACTAATTAAAAATAGAATCTAACTATACAGATCGGTTTATACACCCTACAGTAACACACACAAAATATCTAAGGTTCAGAACAGTAGCATTAATATTTTTTGATATTTAAAATATAACATAAGCCAAATAAATCATGAAAATTACATAAATGATAAAAATTCGAAATAAAATTACAGAGAGCCTTAGAATCTCATTTTAAACATATACAAAAATTCTCAGAATTTTCAGAATACTTTAAATAATTTTCCACATTTATTTTCTTAAATCACACATTTAAAAGTAAATAATTGAAGAAAATTATCAAATACGATCAAAACTTAAATCTAAACGTACAAAGCCATTCTAAATGATATAGATATCATTGAAACATAAAATCATATTTTTCTGAACAATAAAAATATTTTTCATAATTAATCTTTATTTAAACTTCAATAAATCATAATAATTCAAAGAAAAATCAGAAAAATATGAAACCAGTTGGAAAATGCTCTAAAATTAATGTACTAATTTTTAAGATTGAAAAAAAAAAAAAAAACACCTCAGTAAACACCCAGATCGGGTTCGCCGGAAATATCGCCGGTTTTGTCTTCTTCTCCGGCGCCGGTGACTCTATGGCTGAGTTTTGCTGCTTTCCAACCCTTCTCTTGCTTGTTAAATGATCCCCTTATGTCCAGAACTTCAAAACAATAGACCCCAGCCCAAAAAGATGTCCGTAACCCCTTGTTCCGAAGTCTTCTTCTCCAAGTCCGGTGTACCGCCAAAAATGGAGCTCAAAATTAGTTTTTCTTGCTCTAGACCATTTCAGCTCGTTTCTTCACGTCAAAATCGATTATTGGAGTCCCCTAAGCTTGTTTATCACCAACCACGCACACCATACACTCTTGAACACACTTAAATCCAAAATTATCCAAGAATTTGCATTTTCTTGGATAAAAATGGTGAATCACAATCCGAGGCTTTATAAATGTATTTCTCACACTCAAAATGTTTATTTCCTCCCCTAGAATGATTCTACAATGTTCATTACTGCCCAGATTTTTCCCAAGTGCAAGAACTCAAAAATTTCTTCTCTTAAAAAAAACGATAATAACACTCTCTCTCTTCAATCCTTTGATTCCCTCAATATTCCCACGATTTCTCCATCAGATTATCATGGCAACACGTTTTAGAATAGGTTTAAAAAATAAATTAGCGTTTGAAGTGGTAAAATCCTCTTTTCAAGGAATTTTATTATTTTTTTCCTTAAAAAAAATAAAATAAATTGACTAAGTTCCACAACTGATATTATCAGTTAAATTTCGAAAATTTAATCAATTTTATGAATATTTAATCATGTTAAAACAGAAGAAATAAAGTCTCTAAAATGCCCCTTGAACCAATCCCAAACTTGAGGGTATTATGGTCTTTTCACAAATTCTAATATTTAATATTATGACAAACCAAAAATTACACATAATAAGATAAAATAATTTCAAGCATATTATTATTACTATTATGCTCATAATAATAATAATAATAATAATAATTACTATTATAATTTTTAAATAAATAAAATAACTTAACTCGAGCCATTATTTATTCACTTGACATTATTCTCATGTTGTGATTCCACAAAAACTCAAACATGAGAAACAATGAATTTTATTTCCATTGGAAGTCATACATATCCAATAATCCATCAAAGGAAAAGAAAAAAAATGACAAGGATGCACACAATGGGAAAATTATGAAATTGCCGTTCCGGGAAAACGGATATTACAATTGGTCCACAATATTTATTTTTTAAAAATAAATTTTCAAAAATAAATTCATTTTATATTTTTCATTTTTTTTCAAAAACAAATTCAATTTGTTTTTTTTTTCAATTTAAAATGGGAAAATATCAGTTTGACCCCTGTGTTTTGCCCGAATACTCGATCGACCCCTATGTTTTGTTAAATGACATTTAAACCCTGTGTTTTGCATAAGGGAACAAAAATGATACCCTGGACCAGATTTTGGTCAAAATATTTTTCAATGTGACCAAAATGCCCTTAGATTTTTCAATTAATTGATTCAGTAAATTCAAAATAAATAATTTTTTTTATAAATAATAATAAAAATCATATTTTAATTAAATTAAACTTTAAAATATATAATAAAAAAAATTAAAATTAACCCTAAGCACTAATCTTAGAACCTAAATTTAAACCATAAACTTTAAAACATTAACAAAATTAATCTTGACAAGAACTAAAATTAAAAAATTATCTATCTCTTGACCCATATTTCTTCTCAGACCAGATTTCTTCAAACAAAAAAGAACATTGAAGTTAAACTTAATTCTCAAACCAGTCTAAACAACAAAACCTAGTCAAATTACAAATCCAACCACTCCATCTCGTCGACAACATCCCCAACAATACCTATCTCCGAATCAAAAACCAAAAATACATTCAATAATCACCATCACAATGCATTTAGTAATGAACTCAAAATCTAGAAATTAAAAAATGAACTAAAAAACCATAGCTTTAAACAAAATATTCGATTAAAAAAAAGCCCACAAAAGCTAAAAATCTTCTAAAATTAAGCAGGGGGAGACAAAGAGCATTTAGTTTGTAATATTCAAATAATAAATTGTAGTAATAACAGGAGAAACTCACCAACAAACACAAACATATATATAATCATCATAAAAAATTGTTAAGAACAAAACCCAGTGAAGATTTATTGCTGTTAAGCCCGTTGCCTTCCTTGTTGCCAATCTCTACCTCTCCCGTCGAATCTCTGTAGTCCTCTAAGCTCCATCCAAGTTTTGTAACTGTCGAATCTCTGCCTTATCTTGTCGCCTCATCCATGTGAAGCTTGCCAGATTCGTCAGATCCCAGCCACACTATATGTCATCGAGATCCACTCGAACCTTGCTGGATCTTGAGCCTCTTCTCTAGCCTCAACTCGCACTAGGTCGCACCTCCATCTCCAGCTTCAGATCCCATGGGAAAAAGAAAAATATGGAGGCAAGAAGAAGAAAGAGAAGAAGAAGAAGAAGAAGAAGAAGAAGAAGAAAGAAAGAAGAAACATTTTAGGGTTTTGATTTGATTTTAGATTTGTTTTATTAAGTAATATATTTTTTTGATTATTTTTTATTTTAAAATCAATTAATTTATTTTCTATTTTAATATATATTTTTAGGTATTTAATTAATTCATTAATTGAAAAACCTAAGGGAATTTTTTTTATATTGAAAAATATTTTGACTGAAATCTGGTTCAGGGTATCATTTTGTTCTATCTTGCAAAACACGGGGTTTGAAATGTCATTTAACAAAACATAGGGGCCAATCGAGTATTCGGGCAAAACATATGGGCCAAACTGGAATTTTCCAATTTAAAATTAAGTAACAAAAAACAAATTTCATTTAAAAAAATCAAATTTTTTTGTTTTTAATCAATTTAAGATTAAGTAAAAAAAATTAATCTTAAATTATTATTTAGATTTTAAACAAAATTACTTAATCTTTAATTGAAAAAAATTTGAGAAAAATGATAAATATGATGATAATAATAATAATAATAATAATAATAATAATAATAATAATAATAATAATAATAATAATAATAATAATAAAATTTAAGAATATTAAGAATGATGTTTTTTAAAAAAATGTAGTTTTGATACTTAATCTTAAATTGAAAAAAAAAAGTTTGATTTTTTTTTGAAAAAATATAAATTTTATTTTTTGTTAAATTGGAAAAAAATGATTTAAAAAAAATGAAAAAGACTTTTTTAAAAAGTAATGTTGATCAATCATGTGGTGCCACATGTCTTTTAGCCGGTCAACTTTAATGTTTTACACTGTGTATCTCTAATTGCAAGTAAATTTAACGTTGGAGTACTTTTATCATCAAAAAATCAGTTTGGGTATTTAAGTATTAGTAATTTGTAAGTTTTGATATTTTAGTCACAAATATCACTAATTAAAAATAAACTACTAAACCTAATGTTAAATATATAAAATTATTTTTTTACATATTTAATTTACCTCAAGTAGAATATACACTTCAAAACACTGTCTTGATTAAGCAAGCACTTCAATGGAGCTGTATATATATTAAAAAATAATTAGTACAACTTAAAATTTAATAATTTAAAGAAAGTGAGAAGAAGAAGAAGAATAATAATAATAATGAGAAATACCTTGATTTGTCGTTTAATATTGAAAGTTGTTAATTGGGAATTTGGGCAGTGGGCTCCGTGGGGAATGGTGGTAGATGGGAAATAAAAATCTTCCCTTTCAAAAAAAAAAAAAAAAAAAAGAATAGAAAAGCACCTTTCAAAAAAAAAAAAGAAGTAAAGATGAAAGTAGTTTCTAGAATACTAACCAATAAACCACAATAAACTATAAAGGGCATATTTTCTCAGTTTAGTGTCGCTTTGTTGCAATTGTGAGTGGTATATGATTGTATTATAACTAACAATGTTGTTTTTGTAACAATGTTGTTTTTGTTTTTCTGATTTTTAAGATAAACCAATTGATAAGATTTCATTTTTATTAACATAACGTAAGAGATGAATGTTCTTTGCTCTTTGTATTTAATTTATATGTGAAACTAATTTGATCGCCTAAGCTATTTTTATTTATTAACAAAATCTTAATTTGATTAGTGCCCTTGTTTTAAAAACAAGTGTCCTCCATGAGCTTATCAACTTTATGTGTCTTTCGCCGTTCACCTCTTGGAGGGGTGGTTGGGCCTTGAGCTTTGTAACAAGGTTGGGGTTCAAACCCCCGTACCCTTAATTTGTACATATTATATAATATGTATTGATTTGTACCCCTTAAGGTGGTGTTGCAAGTCCCCCAATGTGGTAGTAATTGTGGTGTTGTTGTCCCTTCTCGTGGCGAGGTTCGACACTTCTTCCCTTAAGGGTGTACATGTACGTCTTATGGTGTGCTATGTTAGGTTGGGATTTGTAAATAAAAGTTGAAGATTATTAACATATTTTGAGCTACAATGATGTATACATTATATGTAACATGTAACGAAATTTTTTTTTTTATCTATTTTCCTATGAGAAAACATCTTATAGATCAATCAGGCCAAATCAATTACTTTTGTACTTAACTTAGAGCACTCCCAATAGAGGAGATAAAATGTCTAATTATTTATAATATAGAGAAAAAATTGTTAAATAGTCTTCCAATAGGTGATGTAAAGTTATATTTTTTTTACCTAAATGAATAGTATTTCTGTATATATGTAGTGAAACAATATTCATCAAGCTATAAAAATTTTATTATTTTTTTTATAAACTTTTGTATATATATGAGTGTGATACTATTATATTTAATTATTTTATTTCTTAAAATGAATAAAATATATTTTTTAAATATAATATTTAAATGATGTAGAGAAAAAATAACCTATAGTTATTTTGGAGCTTTTTACTTTGTTTCACGCTGCCTTTTAGAAAGGTACCTAATGTAATCATTTAAATATATATATATATATATAAAGTAATGTTACATTTTATGGGTCTGCTTTGGAAAATGCTACTTTCAATTTGGGTTTTTGACAGTGGTTAATAAAAGAGATAAGTTGAAAATTAGCTAGTTTAACGAGTTCTTAATTAAAATTATCTCCTAAATATTTTTAGTTTAGTTCTACCCATTTTTATCACAGACAATTCCAAAAATACCCTTCACCACATGGTTCTCTTCTAAAAACAATATCCAAAGATTATAAGGGTATAATAAGTATATTGATTGAAATAGTGAGTATTATACTAAAACTTAAACATTGTAGATAAAAAAAGAAATGACTTACCTAAAAGTGACTACTGGATCTAATTTCTACTTAATAAAATTGATTTATAAAACTGATTAAACATGCAGGCCGACCCTTTTAATTTTTCAGAGTTGGGCCTTAGGTATATGCCTAGCCCACCTATGCCTAAGACTGAACCTTGTACGTGTGTATATATATACTAGATACAAATAATGTACTGTTGATTTAGTTTTATTTATAGAATTTATTAATTATTTTTATTAAATTTATATAATTATCATATAAATTTCAAACAAACAATATTATATATAAAAGAATTAACGACATAAACATATTAAAAGAAAAAATTAAACCAAAATATTGTTTATGATTTAAATATATATATATATATAATATGATAACCTTTTAGATAACAAGCTATCATATTTAAGATACAAAATATTCATGATATTATTCAAATTACATTAATAGTTGAGAATAAATTTGTTTATTCTTGATAGAAGATATATGTTATTCTAATTTCTTATGTAGTTACACAGTCATACTATTTATACACACACTATGTATAATATATTTATAATATTTATTATTATTCAACATGAATGCCCCGAGCCAATCTCCAGGTCATAGATGTCTCCAAGCGAGGCCACGTCCCAAGGTTTGTTCTTGAGGCGAGGATGTCTTCGTATAAGACCACGTCCTAAGTGGCTCTCCTTACTCGCCCATCTCCCCGGTCTAGGATTTTGGTCCTCGGACCCGGAGTGGCTACTAGGTGTCAGTCACTATGGGCCATCAGGAGATCGTCTGACAACTTTTGGTGAGCCTCGATTAGTGGTGTCGAGTTCGTACACTCGACAATCGACATTATCCACAACGTCGCCTGAAATGGGCAAACGTGCGCCACACCCTGACAGTCATAGATATGTTCCCCATAAAGTTGGTGCGTGACTTTCTGCAATGGGCCCCATGCAATTTGCCTGGGCCGTAGATCTTTATTTAGTGCACCCCTTTTTTTTTGTATTAATAAGAGATTAATACCCCAGGATGGGGGAAATTGTATTAATGATAGATGATTAATATTAATGACCCCAGCCTCTATAAATAAGGTTGGAGTATCTCCTTGTAATACGAGTTCAGATTTTTAGAGATAGAAACTCTGTAACTCAGCGCAATATATACACTGTCTGA
Source organism: Humulus lupulus (assembly GCF_963169125.1). NCBI lineage: Eukaryota > Viridiplantae > Streptophyta > Magnoliopsida > Rosales > Cannabaceae > Humulus > Humulus lupulus. Next base: position 142,883,160 of record NC_084801.1, on the reverse strand, counting down.
GAATCACCATTGAAGCTTGCTAAAACAAGCTTCAAGCTTACTAAATACCATATAATCATGGACTATGACTCTTTTATAGCCTGAACCGCGTAAAACACTTGTGTTCTTTTATATTAATTTTTTTATACTCTTTAATTTAGTCAATAGCGAAAAAGACAATATTAATATAAATATTAAATATCTAGTCTTGTATTAAATATTATTATTATCATTATAATAGTAATATTTTATAGTATTTAAATTCATTTTAATATAATTAGTTAATAATTAGGATTTATATATTATTATCATAATAATATTTTATAATATTTGAATTATATTTGTCGACGCGGTTTTTTGCCAATCGTAAATTATGCAAATAAATAGGATGAATCAGTACTGTTGTCCCAAAAATTTCAGTTCGATGACGTGGCAATCAGAAGTGACAAGTGGCAATGCATGGTCAGTAAAATGCACATTAATAGTCAATAAATGTGTTGGCTCTTCGGAGTTGTGATAAAGTGATCTGACCAACCTGATAGAATTTATGTCCGACCGGTGAAGATTTTTGACTGACCAGTCAAGTGTCATGCTAGACCAGATATGTGCCATATTAGACCAGAGATGTGTCATGTTAGACCAGAGATGTGTCATGTTAGACCAGAGAAGTGTCATGACCGACCAGTCAGGTGCTTGTCCGACAAGTCAGGTGCTTGTCAGACCAGTCAGGTGCTTGTCCGACCAGTCAAGTGTTTGGCCGACCAGTCACTTGTCTTGGCCAACCAGTGAGGGTTTGGTCGACCGGTGAAGTGTTTTGGCTCTCCAGTTTTCCTTCTGGGTGTGATGTGGACCGACTAAACAGATCATTGCTACGCAAGAGATCCCAGTAACGGCTTCAGCTAGAATCGGTCATACCTGCGCGGGAATCTCTCATATTATCCCAAGGAATCGCATATTGTTGTATTTTAAATATTATTATTAATTAAATATTGTGAGAATAACAGAAAGGACCCGGTCAAAGGGAATATCTGATGCACGATCCATGAGCCTATAACTAAATGGCTCATGGTATCATTTTAGGGATCTGATCTTTTAGACTGAGAAAACTCTCTCATTTTGAGATTTTGGGGACTGTTACTTGGGGCATTCTTGGGGCATTTTCTGAGAGGTTAGAGAGATAAAGCTTGTATTCTCTAGAGAGAGAAACTCTATATTTTTCTACTTGCACTTAAGAAACTCAGTTGGCTCAAGTTCATCTAATCTTAAGTGTAGGCTAATTATATCACAACTCCAAGTAGATTAGGCTATTACCAACACATTGGGGCAGAACCACTATAAAAATTGTCTGTGTCGTATTTTTCTCTTAAAGGTTTATTGTCGTTTTGACGTCTACATGTTATTTGCCAAAAACGCGGTCAACATTTTGGTGCTTTCATTGAGAGCCTGAAGAGAAGAAACACACGACTATCGTATCAAGATGGCACCCAAGAATACCAGTGTAGCATCCAAAAAGTTAGGCACGTCAAAAGAGCCTGCTAGATCAGAAGGTTCGGGACCGTAGAACCCAGAGACTGAGCCCAGGGTGTTTCTCGAGGAGACCACTCCAGAAGTTGAACAACTCTAGGAAGCAATAGGCGCTTTCCAAGAGGAGATGATGCAATTCAATGCTAGGCAGGAGTCTTTTGCTGAAGAGATGGCCAAGCAGAGAGCTGTGTTAGAGCAGCAAAGGCGCGATATGGAGGCCAGAAGCGAAGAGCTCAAACAACGATAGGAGGAAGTCGACCAGAGACATCATGAAGCAGCACTTTCTCTAAAAGCGGCTACCCAATTGGCCAAAGCCAATGCTCAAGCCGCGACACAAGCAGCCTCCCAAGGAGCAAGAAATAATAATGCTGATCGGAGGACCACTGATAGAGCCAATTCTCGTGGACCGGACAGAAGCAGGAGTAACCCCCCTGGTCGGGAAGATGACGGGGTCCGCTCTAGAACTGCATCAACACAGAGGGAGAACTCTAGAACTCCCTCCAGGAGCCAACTATCAGAAACTTCGAGATTAGGAAGTCACCGATCGAGCAGTAAAAGGACTCCACCCAAGCAGGATCAGATCAGGACTCCTCGAGATAAGAGGACTTCACAATTCAAAGATGGGCATGGTGGTGATGAGGCTGATAGTCATCACACTGACCAGTCAAAGGAAAAGGAGGGCAATGACCAACAAGGAGGAAAAGACTGCCCGGGACGTACCGAAAAGCCTCCACTGTACCCCGGCCAGCAGCGTAGTAGGAGAGAGCAAGTCCCGCGTAGTAAGCCCTCTGGAAAATCGAAGAGTACGGTGTTCGATCGGGCAGGAGAGCATGCTTCCCGGAAGGATCTAAGGAATGTTATCACCAACAAGAGGAAGACCATCCTGGTCAAAGGGCAAAACACTACTACAAACAAGGCTTTTGAGGGCTCGCTTTGCGAGTCCTAAAAAAGTTTTTAGGACTCGCAGGGCGCGAGTCCTCTATTTGAGAACCTTAAAAACTAAAGTTTTTTAGGACTCGCATTGCAAGTCCTAAAATAATGTTTTTAGGACTTGCATTGTGAGTCCTAAAATGTCCCGTTGAGTGCCTTTAATTAAGTTTTTAGGACTTGCGAGTCCTAAAAGATCTAGTTAAGTATCTTTAAATTAAGTTTTTAGGACTCTCTTTGCATGCCCTTAAAAGTAATTTTTTTTTAAAAAAATGTAGCTACACTTTTCATTTTAATTTAAAAAATATATCTCGAGTGTCCAAAATGTATTAAAAGAAAATACTAAAAATGACAAAAAATTGAAAGAAAGCTAAATTTCTCATCGACATGTATTGTAAGCTAGCTTATAACATCTTTCAAGATTTATCAATAAAAATAAAAATAAACAAATACATAAAAAAACTCAAACCAACTATAAGTCCTAATAACAATCTAAGTATTTCAATATGATACTCTATTAATGGATCTTACAAATAATATCACTACAAAATTTTTCTAATTTTACATTATTTATAAAAGGACAAACCAAATGGTGTATGAGAAGTGTGTGAAGCTTGTCCCCTCAACAAAAAGCATCAGATTGCAATAAATATAATATCGGAAGTTCTCCTTAGCTGTCCAGTGGCATATACTACCATTATCCCTCTGGTTTCTAAATCCATGTAAGACTGCAACAAAAATATTCAGAACATCACAAACCAAAACACTTGGCCTATAAGAAATTAAAATTTAAATATATTTATATACATACTGCAATCAAGTACTAAGCCAGTGAAAAATGCACACATGATGAATGAAACATGATGATTTAAAAGCTCCAAGATTCATAGGCTAAGACCAAGGCATATATATAACAAGAATCCTAAGACCAATGTCACAAAATAAGCAAATGTTATTGACTTCAAAAGAAAACAACTGAAATTCTAACAACAAGACCAACTTGATATATTTACCTATTGTTCTGTCGGCATATATTTGACAAACCTTTAAAAATAAGGGGAATTTTCTCCAAGATTATCTAGTAAAAGAAAAGAATATGTATCAAAACTATAGCATATGAACAAAGCCAGGAAACATAATAAGATGACAACAAATAACAAGCCAAATATTCTAGTCTCTAAGTAAATTAGATGATAAGAAGTCATCTTTGTTTACAAAAAGAATGGTGAAACTACAATCATGACTACATCCAATGATTCCAGTCCTTACAAAAAGAAAAGTTTGGTTGTTTCTTTCAAGCCAACGTTTCCAACAAATCAAATAGCTACATCCACATAAAAAAACCATAACTTAGTTAAAAGTCCAATAGTCCATAACCACAAATCAATTTAGCCAGTGAATCCAATAATTCAATTTTTGTTAACTAATTTTGCGTTGTTTAATCTGCTATATATGTTCATCTTCTTGACATAACAGATGATATGTGTGTGTATAAATGACTTCTATAACTAATAAACTTATTTATGATGTTCAGGTAGACCTAGGCATTGCTGTTCAAAAGGCCTGTGAGAACCTTACACAACCATTCAAGTTTTTATATCCTTTGGATATCAATATGAAAGACAAGATTGAGGCTATAGCAAGATCATATGGTGCCAGTGGTGTTGTATACTCAAAACAGGTAAGCTTCTACAACATTTTCATATCATGTAAATCTTTTTGATTTAAGAATTGATGTTCAAAGATTAATTAATAAAGGATGTGAGAACCCAAAAAAACATGATTTCAGAAAGTTCTATTTAAGAATGAAACAATGTTTTGTTAAGAACAAAACTTCTGAATTAAAGAGAAGGTTTGTGATGTTGTGTTATTCTACAAATTTTCGTAGTGATATAATATACTGTGAGTGAATAAAAAATGTGATTGTAGATGAAGTTCATGGCAAAGATTACATGTTTAACTCATGAAATAAAGTTTTCTTTTTGCCTAAATAGGCAGAGAAACAGATTGAGATGTACAGTAGGCAAGGATTTTCAGGTCTGCCCATCTGCATGGCCAAGACTCAGTATTCATTTTCACACAATGCAGCTGAGAAGGGAGCCCCCAGCGGCTTTGTCCTACCGATAAGGGATGTGAGGGCTAGTATTGGGGTTGGATTCATATACCCTTTGGTGGGAACAATGAGTACAATTCCAGGACTTCCTACAAGGCCATGCTTCTACGAAATTGATCTCGACACCACTACTGGAAAGGTTATTGGTCTCTCTTGAACAAGGCCTCTATACTTTGGCCAAAGTTTGGATCAAGGGCAGACTTTTCATTACCATGGTTTGATGATTTGCTGAAATTGTATCATGCTATATTCCATCTGTATTGGATAACTAAACATAGTTTTTCTAATTTCAAATAAAAGAAGCATGTTAAATTTGAGTCTTGAATGCTTATAAATAAGCTTAATCATGAACATTTTTGAAAGGTTTAAGTTAACTGTATAACTGTATTCCTTTTTGTTTTGTTTATAAATGACCTAACCTAAATAATAAATTAGATTTTTTAATTGGTCCAAGAAAAAAATGAGAGCCAAAAATAGATAGAAAAAAAGGCTGTGCTAGTGATAGTTAGAAGCTGATATGTGTAATAGCATTACTGCTAAATGCCAATAGATAAATTCTCAAAGAAACATACTTTCTGTTATTTTCACTAATGATGAGTTGGTTCAATTTAATATAATATAGCATAGATTAAGATAAACTAAATATTTGTATTGTTAAAAAAGTCTAATAGAGTAATAGACTAATCTAATACAACACAAATCAATTCTAAGTCCACAACATAATAGAGAAATCACACCAAAAAGTCCAAATTGCATAGTCTAAATATCTAATAAGTCTAAAAGCCAAAATTCAAATTCAAACAAGAAGGTAGAAAATAAAGCCCAAACCAAAATCCAACATTCATGGTGATATCAATTTCTCATAACCACCCGTACCAAAGACAAAGCAAATGGATACATGAATAAATAATAATATATGAGATAATATCATATTAAGGGAAATACATAATTTTAATTGAAATACAACTCTAAGAATTAAGTTGCTTGTTACCTTGAAATTAATTTCCCATGAAGAACAAGACATTAATTCCAAACAAGTAAAATAAAGATAGTTCTGATTTTTTTTTTACTAAAAACAAAAGACATTAAATCAAAACAAGTAAAATAAAGATAGTTTTGAATTTTCTTTATACTAAAAACATGACATTAATTCAGAACAAGTAAAATAAAGAGAGTTCATGAAACTACTATACAAAAATCATGTCAACCTAATCACAAAATACAGAATTATTATATCCAATATAAACACAATTTCAGCAACAAAGCATGTGAAATATTTTTACTAAAAAACAGAGAAGTAATGATCCAAGTAACCAATCACAAATTTAAGTATATGATCCATTATTGTGACAAATCAAAACAATCAAAGAAAAATGTCACTGCAGCAATGGAAATAATTATTGTTAAGAAGTTATTGAAACAAAAACAAACCCACTGTGAGCACTAAACAGAGATAACTTCCAAGAAACTGAAATTAATGAAAATTGATATGATAATTTTCTCATCCACCAAATCTAATCCAAATTAATGTTCACAAGTTATAAATATCAATCACAAGAATAAGTAAATAACATCACCAATTCAAAATATCTAATAGAAACAAAAGAGTTGGAATACAAATCTCTATCTATATCTATAAATCCAAGTAACCAACATTTGAGATTTGACAAAACTCAATCCATCCAAAAGATGCAAAACTGAAAACTTAATCAAAATAAAACAATAGAGTTATAAACATACACAGATGATAGGTTTTTTTTAAAAAAAAAAAAAACACAAAAGCAATCAATAGATAAAAAACAAACAAGATAAACCAAGATATTTAGACTTATACCACTATGAGTAGTGAGCCCGTGTGAAGCTTTCGGAGGGCTGACCTCTGCCGTTCGTCCAAAGCCGCAGCCACTCCGAGATCCACCGTTTGTCCTGAGTTGTCGCCGTTCTGAGCCCTCCATGCTGCCATGGAGATTGATAGAAGTAGTGTGAGAGAGGGAAAGACATTCAGATTTTCTAACAAAAAATAATGCACCAGGGGAGAGAAATAGAGTAACCTGGATTTTAGTGGGTTCTCAAATTTCACCGAGACCTCTGCTGCCACCGCCGTCGTGGCCGAAAATGCTTGCAGTGTCGAGACCTCTTGCAGCTCCGAGCACCCCTGCAGCGCCGCCGAGAACCTTGGCCAAGATTGTCTAGGCATCAAAAACCGTGGCCGACCAGCAGCATAGCCGTTGCCGAGCACCATAACCACCAAGAACAATTGCACCGCCGGTGAGATGGGGAACCCAGCTGCACAAAACTTCTTCTTCTTTGTTGTGCTGAAAAAAGAATGAACCCTAATCCCTAAAGCCCCAATCCCAATATATATGTATTTCTTATTAAAAAATGATCTTAATTAATCAATAAAAAAGTGACTTTTAGGTCTGATTTTTTAATTAAAATTTTCTTATTTAATTAATTAATAAAAAACAGATTTTTAATTTTTAATTATTAATTTTCTTAAGAATATATTTATATAATATATTAATTTATTATTATTTTTTAGAGCCCACTTTGAGTATCATCAATACTCTTTTAGGACTCACATATGTTTTTAGGAGACTCATTGCGAGTCCTAAAATGTGTTTTTAAGGACTCTCAATGAGTTTCCTAAAAAGTCCATAAATTTTTGTTAAAAAAAAAAATCAAACTTTTAGGACACATCCATTTTTAGGACTCTCTGCGAGTCCTAAAAGAAATTCTTGCGAGTCCTAAAAAGTACAGGAGTTGTTTTTAGGACTCGCATTTATGTGAGTGTCCTAAGAAGGTGTACTAAAAGAGTGTTTTTGTAGTAGTGAAATCTGAACCGCCCTGCCAGTCAAGTAGAAATACTTGACGACAGTGCACCAGATGGTAATGCCTGACCAGGCGGTCAAGACCCTGGAACTTCGTCAGTTGCACCAGCCATCCAAGCCCAGCTTGACATGCTAACAACTGCAGTGCAAGGTTTGTCAAAACAACATTCCGGGATAGATGCGATAGACCACCGGAGTGGCAGCCCATTTTGTGCCCGGATTAGAGCAGCCCAGCCTCCGGCAAAATATAAAGCACCGGTTCTGCCAGTATATACAGAAAAGGCAGATCCCATCAGACATGTTGGGAAGTTTGAGGACCAGATGGAATTTCTCGGAGTAAGTGACGATTATCGGTGTAGAGTTTTCCCGACTACTTTGTCAGATACCGCCCAGGAATGGTATTGGAAGTTTAAGCCGAACTCCATAACCTCTTGGGAGGCATTCAGGAAGGAGTTTTGTAGACAATTCAACACTGGCCGGACCCCACCAGTTTATGCCAACCACTTGGCAGATATCAAACAAGGAAAAGATGAGTCTTTAAAGAATTATATACAGAGATTCATGAGAGAAGCCAATAGAGCAACTGCTGTAGTAGACGAGGGGAAGATGGTTGCAATATCCGTTGGGATAACTTATCGGAGCCCTTTGTGGGATAGCATACATAAAAATCCAATTTCAACACTTCAACAATTTCTTGACCGAGCAGACAAGTATATGAAATTGGATGATGCAATCGAGAAAGAGGAGAATGGCATAAACAATCCAGGCGGATCAACTGACTCTCCTAAGAATGGTGGAAAGAAACGTGGAAATAATGGGTCTGACCACCATGAGGAAAAGAAAGCAAAGTTGAGTTCAAACGAAAAGCTAACCAAGTATGAGCCCCAGTTCACTAATGACACCACTCTCTCGGCCACCCGAGCGGAAATATATCTTGCTAGTCATGAAGAGGTTCCCTACAAGAAACCTCCACCCATCGGGAAAGAGATGAGGAAGAGAGATATGAATAAGTTTTATCGTTTTACTATGGAGATTATGGTCACGACACGAATGAATGCAATCACCTCAAGGACGAGATAGAATTTCTTCTCCAGTCGGGCAAGTTGAGAAAGTACCGGGCAGAGACACCCCAAGGAGAAGGAGGCAGCAGCAATCCTAGTTTCAAACGACAAAGATCTCCACCCTTGCAGCCCGGGCCTGTGGACTTTACCTTAGACACTATATGTGGAGGTCCACACTTGGCTGAGGATAGCAACGAAGCAAGGAAGAGGTATGCTGAGTGGGAGTGCCAGGATCAGGAGCCACTGGAACGGCGGGCGTCTGTGAATATATTATTTCTAAATATTGCTTTCAGAGTGGTAGTTTAATTTCAAGTTGTTTAACTTGTTATTTAAATTTGGTTTATGAGCTGGTTATTTGCTGACCAATCATCTATTTTTGAACAATTTTTGTTGTGTAAGACTCGTTATTAGACACGTATTGCCTTTTTTTAATTTACGAGTAATAAAAGAGATTACGCATAGCGTGGTCGATTCTTGCTACAAATGTGCATGTGTGTTAATTATTCAAACAGTGTTTAACTGGTCGGTAAAATAGGACAGTGTTCAACTGGTTGACTCGTTCAAGCAGTGTTCAACTGCTCGAATATTTTCAATATATTCTATGTGTTTCACGAGTAATTAATTGCTCGAACAGATTCAGTCAAGTAGCAAGTGACTAAGGATCTTACAACCCTCGATCATTTGGGGGGCACATGGGGTATACTTTATATAATTTAACACACGCAATAAGAGCACAAGTTAAGATGTCAGGCCATTGAGCTAACTTGTTTGACAAAGCTTAAGTAACTTGAATTTTTTTTAAAATTTCAAGTTAGAAGCAAATATTCGTGTGACAATAAACATTGTGCTCATAAAATGTTAGAGTAATAAGAGTGTGAGAAAGTATACTTAGTATGGACTTATGAAATGTCTAGAATTTCTAAAGTTAGAAAACTAAGTACTCTTGTGAAAATATAAGGCATACATCAGAGTGACTTTACTATTCACAAAAAAACTTATAACTTTTTAAGTCTAAAAGGACTTAGAATGTTTCAAGTTATCAACGAAAAGTAAAGTATAAATGCCAATAGCTCGGCTGTACGAGAAAAATATCAAAGTTGCTAAGCAACAATTGTTTTCACAAGAAAAAAGAGTAAACTACAAGCCAGGTACAAAGTTTAGCTGATCAGGTGCAAAGTTTTCCTGGTCGAGAGAGCAAATACAACTTCCTTGGTCAGCTGAGCATATATCACTGGTCGGGTAGTCTGTTGTTGAGCATGACTAACAGCGATGAGTCCCTGGAAGGAATCAAACAAACACAAACAAATGAATGCAAAGTAAATACTACATAGTGAAAAAATGTCTTTGAGAAGAGAAGTCAATTTTTCCCCAAGATTGATTGAGAGAAATCAATCTCTCAAAATACTTTTGGGAGATTCGAACAAGGTGCTTTGATGGTTTTTGGTGGGGTAAGTTTTAGGCATAGGCTTAAGTGGCTATGCCATATGCCCGAGCGGATGTCGAGTGTGCCTAAGCAGGCTCGCGCGCGCGTCCAAAGGTTGGTGTCCGAGCAGCTGGGGGGCTGCGTCCAATCGGTTGGCTGCGTGTCCGAGCAGCTGGGGGCTGCATTCGATCAGTTGGCTGCGTGTCCAGGGCAGGAGCGTGTCCGAGTGGCTTGGCTGTGTGTTCGATCGGATGGGGCGTGTCTGAGCAGCCAGGCGTGCATCCGAAAGGTGGTGCCCTGGCGTCCAAGCGGAAGGTAAGGGTGCGTCTGAGCGGCTAGCATGAGTGTCCGAACAACCTGGAGGGTGCGTCCGAGTGGTTGGCGTCTGCGTCCGAGCAGATGGTGCTGCATCCGAGCGACTTAAGTGAGCGTTCGAGCAATCTGACAGGCATCCGAGTGGATGGAAGAGTGCCCCGACCAGCTGGGTGATGGTCTGAACGGATGCCGTGGTGCCCGAGTGGTGCACGTGGTGTCCGAGCGGATGATGCGGTGTCCGAGTGTTTAGGCCAAGCATCCGAGTGGTTTGCATGGAGTGTCCGAGCAGCTTGGGAGAAGAATGTATAAGTGTCCGAGTGGTTAGAAGAGGATAACCGGTCGGCCATACACATGCACTTCCAATAAGCTATTTCCGAGGAGTTAGGCTATCCTACTAGTCATGTACGAATATGAGGGCCAAAAATAGTAACCGATTGGCTAGAGGATTCCAAGGTGACAACAAATCTCAAGAGCATGGGGCACAAACATGTTTTCCTACTCATGGGATACTACAACAAGAACAAAAAATAGAATGTGAAGAAATCAAAAGACAAGTTCAATCGTGGGTTTACGTGAAAGTTATCGATTGGATGGAAGCTTTTGGATGACCTCAAAACATTTTGGTAGAAGAAAAGTTTATCATACTAGTAAATCATATAATAAACTTGGGGGGCAAATGTTATCCCCAAAATTTCATTTTGATGACGTGGCAATCAGAAGTGACAAGTGGCAATGCATGGTCAGTAAAAGGTACATTAATAGTCAATAAATGCATTGGCTCTTCGGAGTTGTGATAAAGTGATCTGACCAATCTGATAGAATTTCTGTCCGACCGGTGAAGATTTTTGACTGACCAGTAAAGTGTCATGCTAGACCACAAATGTGTCATGTTAGATCAGAGATGTGTCATGTTAGACCAGAGAAGTGTCATGACCGACCAGTCAGGTGCTTGTCCGACTAGTCAGGTGCTTGTCCGACTAGTCAGGTGTTTGTTCGACCAGTCAAGTGTTTGTCTGACCAGTCAGGTTCTTGTCCGACCAGTCAAGTGTTTGGCCGACCAGACATGTGTTTGGCCGACCAGTGAGGGTTTGGCCGACCGGTGAAGTGTTTTGGCTCTCCAGTTTTCCTTCTGGGTGTGATGTTGACCGACTAAACAGATCATTGCTACGCAAGAGATCCCAGTAACGGCTTCAGCTAGAATCGGTCATACCTGCGTTGGAATATCTCATATTATCCCAAGGAATCGCATATTGTTGTATTTTAAATATTATTATTAATTAAATATTGTGAGAATAACAGAAAGGACCCGGTCAAAGGGAATATCTGATGTACGATCCATGAGCCTATAAATAAATGGCTCATGGTATCATTTTAGGGATCTGATCTTTTTAGACTGAGAAAACTCTCTCGTTTTGAGATTTTGGGGACTGTTACTTGGGGCATTCTTGGGGCATTTTCTGAGAGGTTAGAGAGATAAAGCTTGTATTCTCTAGAGGGAGAAACTCTATATTTTTCTACTTGCACTTAAGAAACTCAATTGGCTCAAGTTCATCTGATCTTAAGTGTAGGCTAAATATATCACAACTCCAAGTGGATTAGGCTATTACCAACACATTGGGGCTGAACCACTATAAAACTTGTCTGTGTCGTATTTTTCTCTTGAAGGTTTATTGTCATTTTGACGTCTACACGTCGTTGGCCAAAAACGCAGTCAACAAGTACTGATTGATAAACTGTAATATAAAAATGATAATAATCGAGAATGTGGAAGATAATTGCAAAGAAAAGATGATCACTCCTTTTTTAGGTGGTTCGGAGGTTAAAATCCCCCAAGTCCACCAGTCAATATTATTGATCTCTCCTGACTATTGCTTACAAAGTATATACTTTACAAGGAGAAGCCAACCCTTTGCACTATCCAGGGTTTTGGTATTTATAGGAGGTTGACCCCTGGGCAAGGGAAAATGGTCATCCCGTGACCCATTTGATCGCTCAAATCATATATGTTACGTCAATGATTTATATTTACATTTTATATTACCACTACTACAAAAAAGGGCAATTGTGTCAGTCAAATGCGTCAGTCAACGCAGTTGACTGACGCTGTTGACCAATAATTAGCATTTGTGGCAGTTGGACACTGCCACAAATGAGGGCCCAATTGCGTCATAACGTACACTGACGCTGTTTAATGGGACAGTTTGTGTCAGTGGGGCACTGACGCAAACGGGTCGTTAACGGCGTCAGTGGCCCACTGACGGTAACGGAGCGTTTGCGTCAGTGGGGCACTGACGCAAACGGCAAAGTAAAACGCGCGTTTTACTTTGTCGTTTGCGTCAGTGCCCTACTGACGCAAATGCCCATTACCGTCAGTGGGCCATTGACGCATCTGGGTCTCCTATATTAAAACCCTCATCGTCCCAGCCGAGCCCCATTTCACTCAAACCATTTCAGACTGCGTTTTCCTCCCAAACCAGCGGCGCCCAACCGAGGTTCTCCACATTTAGGTACGTTTTCAGCCATTTTTTTTTTCAATTTTAATGTTAAAATAATGATTTATATATGTTTATGAAACTTATATATAGTTTTTTTGGATTTTTTTTGTATAGATTTTGTTTTTTGAAGATTAAAGTTTGAAAACCCATAATCTTTATTGGATTTTTGGGGTTTTCTACATCAAGAACCCACATTGCACAATTACCACAAGTAAGTGTAATTTTATTAATTTTTATGATTTAAATATAATTTTTGTGAATTTTTTTTTTATAAATTGACTATATTTCAGATTTTTAATTTTTAGATAGTTTTATTAACTTTTTTTTTAAATTTAATTAAATTTCAAATTTACTATGTAAATGAGTATATATATAGATTAATGTATATATTTTGTATAAATTTCATTTTATTAAATGTTTAGTTTGATTATTATTAGTAAATTTTTGTTTATATTTTGTTAACTTTTTAAAATTATTTTTAAATTTTGGGTTTAATTGGTTAAATATGTATATATATATATATTAAAATTGTTTGTTTTTTTAAGTTATATTTTATTATTTATTTAGTTAGGATATTTATAGTCGATTTTTATTTATGTGAGTTGTTAACTTTTTTAAAAAAAAAAAAAATTATTTCGGGTTTAAGTAAACAAATGAGTACATATAACAAATTATTTGTTTTCTTTAAGCATTTTATTATTTATTTAGTTACAATATAGCTTTATGATATTTTTCTTTATATTTTGTTAACTTTTTTATTATTTTTTTGTATATTGTTATATTTGAGTAGGTATTTTGTTGACAACTTTGTTGGTGAGATCAAGCTTTGGAGGATTTTATATTAGAGGTAATATTTTAAACCTTAACAACCAAGACAATCAAAGAAAAGAATAGATGCATTGACACAGGAGCCTACAGAAGTGCCTATCACAAAAATATTGAGGTGTTTGGTGAAGTTTATTGATAAATGGCAAGCTGACCGCGTGGTAGAAATTCCAATTGTTGAAAGGGTATTTGGATTCCAAACTATCGCTCTATTAGGGAAAGATGATATCCTTCACTTGTGCAACTATGAGATGATTGGACAGACTGAGCTAGCATTATATATGAGGTACAATGGTGTTTATAATCTTAGTTTATTTAGTTTAACTTGAAATTTAATAGTTTATTAACTTTTTTAATTATATGTAGCTTCCTCGATGATTTGGTGCAAACGAAGGGATTGAACCACATGTACACTTTCATGCATCCTGCTTTAGTGTCCACTAATGCAGGAACCAATGAAATACGTGCTAAAAACCTCTTTGATCGGTTTCTACAGATGGAGCTAGAGACACAGTTTCTAATTTGTCCTTGGAACAACAAGTAAGTCAACTTAATTTTATATTCATATATTTTTTTTATTGATAAATATCTTACACAAGTTTTTTTATTGCAGCTTTCATTGGATGTTAGTATTAATTCAGCCCCACAGTCATTCGGTAGCTTTTTTGGATCCTGTAAACTCACATTTTCGTCCGAAAATCAAGGAGATAATTATCGTGTAAGTTTTTCATTTTACTTAATTAATTTATGATTTTATTTCAAACTCATATATGGGTAAATATTAATATTGTGTGCAGGGTGTTGGATCAATATGATACACACCGAAGACTAAAAGAGTTAATCAATCTAAAAGTTTGTGTTCCTAAGGTAAGTAAATTATATTACTTATCGTATTCAACGTTTTGACATATTTCTATTATAATAACTTACTAAATATAATACTTAACTTTGGATAACTATGTTGTAATAGTGTCAAAACCAGACTGGGCCAACCGAGTGTGGCTTTTACATTATGAAATTTGCTAGAGACTTGATTTCACAGCCTAGACCGAAGGCCTACTTGAAAAATAAGGTATTGTTTTGCTTTTTAATTTTCATTTAAACTATCGTTCATGATTTTATTTGGATGATTATTTCTAACTTATTATTTTAAATATTTTCTAATTAGTTTACGAATACGAGTCAATATTCTGCTGACGAAATCAACGAGATACGGGATGAGTGGACTGAATCAATTATGGCGTATCTCAATTATCAAATGAGCAAGTGGGTGAGGAGATTTTAGTTTAAGTAAGTTTGACACTTAGAAATTTAGAACACAAGAGTACATATATTAACTTTCATATTTGAATTACTTTTATAGTTTTGATCACAAATGTTAAGTCTAGATAAATATTTATAAAAACTTATACTGTTGTTTTTCTGTTCACTGCTGTTTTTCTGTTTCTGCTGCTGATTATTTTTATCAAAACAGACCAGGGAAATTGGCATAAACATTTACAACTTCCCTGGTTAATACTTTATGTGACAGTGCCCAACTGACGCAAAAAATACTCGTTTTTAACATTTGTGGCAGTGTCCCACTGACGCAAACCAGAGTGTTATTTGCGTCAGTGGGGCACTGCCACAAATGCCAGATTTGTGATAGTGCCCCACTGACGCAAACGCCAGGCATTTGCGTCAGTGGGGCACTGCCACAAATTCCAGTTTGTGGTAGTGCCCTACTGACGCAAATGACACTCTGGTTTGCGTCATGGGCAATTGCGTCACATACTACACTGACGCAAAAACTCAACTGTGGCAGTGCTAAACTGACGCAAATGGCCTTTTTTGTTGTAGTGTACAGTGAAGTGGGGTCTAATCAATAGCTAAAGACGAGTAATGGGCAGCATGACCCAATTCAGACGTGGGATGTCTGAACACGCACGTTTATACTGCGTATCCGAGAATTCAGGAATAGAACAGACACGTGATGTCTGGTATTCGCACGTTTATATTGCGTGGTTGACTTTATAAGGATCCGAGGGTATATTAGACCTCTGATGAACCACGAGCTCAATGTGGTGCTAGCCCATGGCTTCTATTATGCTGACACAATGGCTCCAAGCAAGGAGCAGCTAAATGATCCATCAGCTCAGGTTAGTTGTTTAAGGGACCGTAACAAATAGCCCCGGGTAGACGGCTGACACGTGACAGATCGATTTAGGCCATTTTCTAGCTCGCCAAAGTTCGTGCGGATATTCATGGCGTACAATATTAATATAATTATTAAATATTTAGTCTTGTAAGATATTTTATAACAATTGAATTCGAATTTGTATTAATATAAATATGTAGTCTTATATTAAAGATTATTATAATAATAATGATATTTTATAATATTTTAATTTATATTAATATAATTAATAAATATCTATTTTAAATAAGTTTTAAATGTATATTATATTAAGTATTAAGAATATTTTGTAAAAAGTAACAAAACAAATGTTAAAACAAAAAAAATTCCTTATCTACACACTTTTTTTTTTTTTTTTATATATAGAAGAGATATATGTGAACATATATTATATTTGACTAGTGATCACGTAGTAAATACGTTCAAGTTTATTTTAATATTGATCTTACCACCAAGTTTATTTCTTAAATCAAAACTTCCCACCCACATTTAATATGTTATGACTATGACTATGACTACATATTTATTTATGATCTCATTTTAATTCAACAAAGCAGCTAGCTGAGTTGGCATGTCAATAACCAATGAATTATAAAAGAGTGAAGATTCAAGAATTCAGTTCAATTAGATTCTAATAATACAAACAGTCATCATATGTATAGAGAGAGTTATAATTAAAGTCTACCTTTTGAACGGTTTAAACGGTCGCTATAAAAAGGAAGTTACCTTAACATTTCGAGGAAGCTATATAGCTACCTTTACTAGTAATTGGTCCAAATTCAAGAAGTTGAAGACTTGACTATTATATATATATATATTTATTTATTTATTCTTCAAGTCTTGTGTATATAAATATAGGAATAAGTGGTATGTATGATGTAATTTATAAAGGGAAGAAAGAGAAAGAGAAAGAGAGAAAATAAGTAAAAAAAATAATATGAAAAGCAATAGTAGAGTTGTTGATTTTGGGTTATGTTCAAACTTAAGGTTATTAGTAATGTTATTAGTAGTGATTATGTTTGAACAAAAATCAATAAGATGTGATGATAATAGAGCAGTAGTGATGGGTGCCATTGTAGATGAGAGTAGCCGAGTTGGGAAGGAAGAGAAAATAGCCATAACAATGGCAGTCAAGGATATCCACATAAAGAACTCTCAAAGAGATCCCATGAAAGCAGCCCTAGCTGGTAATATATACTAATTTTAACTTTTTTTTAGCTTATATTCCTCTACTCTTAATTTATTGATTGCATACTAATAAAAAGTTATAATAAGCTTTTCAGAATTAGTTTTTGTCGTTAATAATGATGTTTAGCACCTTGTTTTATTTTGAATTTTTGCCATAGTTCTGTTTTCGATTTTTATCTCAAGTTGTAGGTCTGTTTAATGTAATTTTATCAGATAAAGGTGGGCTCATCGATTAATCACAGTGTTCATCTCTGTAACGATTTGGTTAGCCATTGTAGGTCTATCATCTTTTCTGACCAGTATTTGTTAGTTTTAACTCAATTTGAGTAAAGAGTAGCTGTCTTTTTTTTTTTTTTTGGCTTTCTCTCTTTTTGACGTGTCCTTAAATATTATAGGTAAACCAATTATTGGCTTATAATTACCACTAGATCTTAAGCCATATATGGTCAAATGAGTTCTCTGAACTCATGGCCTACCACTACGTACACATGTGGTATAATAAGGTTGTGGTCCTTCTTGACCGTGGTTAAGTTTGGCAACATCTGCCCTTATCTTTTGGATTATTAGATTAACAATCTTATTTGTAGAAGAGTAATAATAGAGGGCATAATGTCCAACACCATATATGAAAATGACATATCAGTTTATAATTTAATTTAACAATTTACATAAAAACTTTACACACATCTGCGATAAGTCATTTTAACATAGTAAGACCAATAAAAAAAAATTAAACTTGTCACATAAGTGTGTATTATTTTAGTATAAATTGTGCATGCACATATCATTACGTATTCTTTGCATAAATAAACACATGCATGTTGCTCATAGAGTTTTTTTTAATTAAAATTTTAATAGAAGATAGCATTGAATTTATCTCAATCTTCCTTAAAATCTATGATATTATAAAACTAATTGAAAGTGAGCAAAGTAACCTAGGAGTATAATAATATTCTCAAAGTGAGACTAGAGAGTAGCTTTTTTAAGACTCATTAATCTTTTATATATCAAATCTCTAGTTAGCAATTTTTTTTAAGCTTGTTTGAGTTATAAGTCTTTAATACTATGTTAAGATATATGGAGTTCCATATCTAAAATCCAATTGATAATGGAGTGACGTATAAGTTATGGCTCTTATTATTAAGTGCATTATTAATATCCTTACATTTTTTCGATGTAAGATGTTGTTATAATCCCAAATCCAATATGTATTTATTATATATATGAATTTTGCATTGCAGCAAGGCACCTTATCACAAAAAAAAGGGTGGAAGCCATTTTAATGGGTTCGCATTCATGGGAAGATACTTCATTGGTAGCCAAGGTTGGTAACGAGTATCACATCCCGATTCTCTCGTTAACCGATCCTAATCTAATTCCAAAGTGGGCAACTCAAATGTGGCCTTCTCTTGTTCAATTCTCACCAAACAATAACCTAAACCAAATGAAAGCCATAGCTGCTATAGTACGATCTTGGGAGTGGTATCAAGTGACTCTAATCTATGAAGAAAACTCAATGAGCATCAATGATGTTTTACCTCATCTCTCTTCATCCCTCCAAGAAGTAGGCGCTAAGATTAGCCAGCTAGTGTCACTTCCACCATTTTTCTCTTCTTCTTCCATGACAGACCAACTTGAAAGGCTCAAAGAAAACCAAAGTAAAGTCTTTGTGGTTCATTCATCTGTCGAATTTGCACTCAAATTGTTTGATAAGGCCAGAGAAATGAAAATGGTGGAAATGGAATATGTATGGATCACAACTGATTCTATTACTAGCTTTGTTCATTCCTTCAATGCCTCAACTTTCTCCTCTATGCAAGGTGTTCTAGGGCTCAAGAGCTATTTTCGTGAAGAAGATGATGATGAGCCTCATTGGCAACACTTCTACCATAAATTTCGCAAAAGATTTAGCTCTGAATATCCAAAGGAGTATAGCCATGAGCCTGGTATGTTTGCAACCCAAGCATATGATGCTGCTAGGGCAATGGCTCTAGCTGTCACCAAAAAAGCTTTTTCTAATAGTGGCCATAAAGATAGACAAGAAGTGTTAGGTCAAATTTTGAAAAGTGATCATTTTCATGGCTTAAGTAGTAGTAACCAACATATATTTCAAATTATAAATGTGTTTGGAAAGAGTTATAGAGAGTTAGGGTTTTGGTCAGACGAGTTTGGTTTCTCAAAAACCATTGAAGGTGGTAATAACAAATCTTCGTTGAAAGATTTAGGACAAGTAATGTTCTGGCCAGGGGGAGATTGGAAAACTCCAAAAGGATGGACTACACCAACGATTTCTAACCCTTTGAAAATTGGTGTACCAAATACATCATTATTTGATAAGTTTCTCAATGTGAAAATGGGCGAGGAACACAGCTTGGACTCAACAAAAATCTTCAATAATGTTTCTTTTAGTGGATTTGTAATCGATGTCTTCGAAGAGATAGTAGACAAACTTTCCTTTTCTTTGCCATATACTCTCATCCCTTTCAATGACACATACGATAAACTAGTGGAGAAAATTTACTTGAAGGTAATATATCTTTACGTTTATACAATTTTGTGTTCCTATGTTTTTATTTATTTTTAATATCATCAGGTTGAAACTTTGGTTTCAAAAAATTACAAACAAGACCCTTTGTTTTATAAATTGGAAAAAAATAGTACATACTCTCGGCTCTAAAGTTTGGACTATTCTTTCTCATTTTCTTTCTCTTCCCTCGTATAAAAACTCCGTCTGTCATAGGAGACCAAAATAAAAAAATTCAGCTAATTTTTGAGTTTATTGTTGACCAAATTTGAGTTGAGGGTACTATTTCTTTTCTTTCTAATTTTAAAAAACAGAAGGCCCATTTGTAATTATATAAAAATGAAGGTCCAAATTAATAATAAAAAGAACTAAAATAGTATAAACACTAGATCTTTGCATGATATTAATATCATATATATATATAGATATGCATGTGATATTTATAATGAGGGTTTATGCATGGATATGTATGTTATGGCAGGAATTTGATGCAGTGGTGGGTGATGTATCAATAGTGGCAGATCGGTATAAACATGCAGAATTCACACTTCCATACACACAAACTGGGTTGGTGATGATTGTTCCTGTTCGATCGAAAACATCAAATAGAGCATGGTTATTTCTAAAGCCTTTTACAATGTCAATGTGGCTTTTTATAGTAATTGTCAATATCTACAATGGATTTGTTGTATGGCTTATTGAACGAAACTACTGCCCTCAACTCAAAGACTCCCCCATTCTGGATCAAATTGGAACCCTATTTTGGTTGGCCTTCTCCACACTTTTCTCCCTACATGGTAAGATATATTTATGTATATATATATATAATTGCTAGTAATAATAAAATAGTATATATATATTATTGCATATAATTACATATTACAAGCAGTAGTACTACACATACATAGTCCATAAATAAACAGGTTTTATATATAGTATAAATATTTATTAATTTTGTCAAAAATTCAAGGGGAAAAAGCTAATTCTTCTGTATAAATATGGGGTTATATCATATAATTATTAAATATTTTTGTTTAGCCATTCATCCCTTGTAAAAAAAATGAGATGACAATCAATTATATGATTTTATAAACAGTAGTAATCAAATTTTTATTGTTTATTTTAATAAAATTCATAGTTTTCGAACAAATTTTTTTGAATTTTTTGCGTCTAAAAAATAGAAGAAGGAATGTGTATGCAAAACTCATCAAGGGTATTATGCTAAAATTCTTACAAATATAGAGTCTCTTTGAATTGGCATATTTATATCTATTAAATATATAGAAGAGTGGATATAGTAGTTGATTCTACTATTTTATTATATATATAATTTTAATTTATTAATTATAATTTAAAAGATGGTCTTACTCAATATATATATATATATACCGTTTATTCTATTATTTTGTTTTATATGTAATTTTATTTATTTATTATAATTTAAAAGACTCACTGATCAAAATGTCACACGTATTTCACTTAATATATATGTCACATGTATTATTTATTTGTACAACTATCACTTATATATTATATAATTATGATTATAATATATATTATTTATTTATTTTAGTAATAACAATGACAAAATAATTTATTCTACTTTTTATCATATTTGATATATTCTTTATATTATGCTGTAATTTATTGTATTTTGATTTTCTTTTATCTTTGCTATTCATATTCATAGTTACTCATCTGAAAATACTATTTTATTATATTTATTAATAAATGTATAAAAGCATTATATAAAATATTTTGTCTTTTAATACATAGCTTTTTTTTGGTCTTTTCTGTCAATTTTTTTGTTCTTCTCATTTGTTTATTATTATTATTTTTACTGATAATTATCTTTTGTTGTTACCTAAACTTTCAATTATTTATATTTGTTGTTACCTAAACTTTCAATTATTTATATTTTTGTACATTCTTTCCATAAATTTAAATTATATTATATTTTCTTCCTATTCATTTAATGTAAATTCATGATGGGAAATATACTTAAGTGTTTTTTCATTATTTCTTTGATCATAATTTTAATATTTTTTCCGTACTCCATTAAATATATATATTCATACATATATTTTTAATTAACGGGCTACGTGCAAGTAGCAATTGACTAGTATCTATATATATATTATACACACCCAATAGTAAAGATATTTAAGGATAGAACTAGCTAGTCATAACTGAGAATTCATGATTAAAAAAATTGATATATAACCATTACATATGGAAAAATTACACATAGTACTCTAAATTTTATTTTAATTTTTTGAAAAGTACTGAATTTCACAAAAATTATAAAAATATGGATAATAGTTTGTAACAACTCTGTTACTGCTTGTTGCAATTTTCTATCTAGTCTGTAGATATTCTTTACAGAAAT
This sequence comes from Humulus lupulus, assembly GCF_963169125.1. Taxonomy (NCBI): domain Eukaryota; kingdom Viridiplantae; phylum Streptophyta; class Magnoliopsida; order Rosales; family Cannabaceae; genus Humulus; species Humulus lupulus. Next base: position 142,861,390 of record NC_084801.1, on the reverse strand, counting down.
ACAGCATATTGTTACAAATTTGTAAACCGTAGTGACAAATTTGTAAACTTTGGTTACAAAAAAACTGTATTGTTAAAAATTTGTATAAAAAAAACTTTATATTTACGATTATACCCCTCTGTATTTTTGTAATTGTTCTCAGATTCAATGTTTTTAGTTTTTTTTTTTTTTAAATCTTAGAGGTATTTTTGTAAAATTCCCTTCATATATTGAGACTAATTTGGAAGTAATACAATATATAGTTAGGGCACAACTACAATTGTGCACGTTTTTGTGCACTACCATAGTGAATATTACATTTTTAAACATGTGGACCATTTTTTTTTACATGATGTTGTTCATTGTAGTTACAATGAACATCCTATAAATTTTTAAGAAATTAGAATAATTTAGGGTACCGAAAATATGGTCTAAAACAATATTTGCGTGAGAGATGATAATGAATGTAATATTTTTTCGGCATCCTAAATTAGTCAAATTTTCCTGAAAAGTTTATAGTAGGTTTGTTGTGACTACAATGAACACCGTCATGTAAAAAATCATGGGATCATAACTTATATATATGTGTAAAATGTATGATTAACCATGATAGTGCATACAAAGCATGAACTATTGTAGCCGTGATCTATATATATTTTTTATATATAGTAGCTTAATTATATAAATTTTGGTTTATATATAGGTGATAAGTTACACAGTAATTTGTCACGGATGACAATGTTGGTATGGCTATTTGTGGCTCTAGTGATAACACAAACATACACAGCCAACCTTACGAGTATGCTGACCGTACAACAGCTCGAACCAGATATTGGAGCACTACACAGTAGTAAGGCCGTGTTTGGCTATTGTAGAGGATCTTATCTCCAAAGGTACTTAGTAGACGTTTTGAAATTACACCCAAATCAAATTAAGAATTTTACCACACAAGATCAATATGCTGAAGCCCTTCGAATCAAACAAGTTGCTGGTGTTTTTCTTGAACTTCCTCTCGCCAAACTTTTCCTTGCCAAACACTGCAAAGGCTTCACCATGATTGAACCAACCTACAAAGTTGGAGGTTTTGGATTTGTAAGTTTATAACTTTCTCTACTTTTATTTTATTTTAGACTATATATATATATATATATATATTTTCCATCTCAATATATTTATAAGAGTGATGCATAAGATTTATTCTAAAAAAAAATTGTTTGGACTAAATATTTGAATTCAAATTTATGTTAGATCATCAGGATTACACGAACAACAAATAAACAACATACTTGAATTTATGATGTAGAATTAAAGAACAAATTATGAGTATGTGGTCTTCCTTAGACTAGTCTAATAACTTAATTAGAATTCCATTAATCCTATAATTAAGTTTACTATTGGGTATTACACGTTACATTACAAAGATCATACCGTATAAGATGTTTAATTTGACATTTTTAATAATCAAATCACTTATTTAGCCTAATGTAGAATATTAGCTCAAATACAATTGTCTTAATTTGCTAGCCCACCTTATGTTATTAAAAATAGTTTACACCTTTTTGGATTTTGTATTTTGTTCCATTATCTATTTGGATCATGTATTATGACAAATTATTTTTTGGAACTTGTGTTTTGTAAAATGGTTCAAATAGACTCACAAAACCCGATTTTGATCAAAGTTTTTGAACTAAAATCACAAATATTCCACTAAATTAATAACTAAGAACAAAAGTACAACCATTCAGCCTAACAGTTGTATTGTTAGGCTAAATGATTAACTAACAACTAAGAACAAAAGTACAACCATTCAGCCTAATAGTTGTGTTGTTATATTCATTTTTTTTCTATTGAAATTGAATTTAAGGGTCTTTTTGAATCATTTTACAAAACAAATTATCCAAACAGATTATGTGACAAAACACATGGTCGAAAAAAAATATAAATCCTATTAAAAATAACTCTTCAAGATGTGATTTAACCTCTTAGTTTGGAGTGTTATATATTTATTGTTAGAACATATAAAATGAAAATTTTGTATGAAGTTTAGTACATGATGACATAAAATGAAAATTTATAAATAATTCAAATTAAATTAATAGTGTAATAGGTGAAAGTAGATTTTTTTTCTTTCTTAATAATATTTTTTGCAAAATTAGTTTTCTTTTGATGATTACAAAGTAGTATTTCAAACAAAGTATGTTTTGCCAAATACTATGCTGCTTTGCCAAACAAAGAATGTATGCTGCTTTGCCAAATACTGTTAAAAGAGGATTATTTTGCAAAAGACCTCTATTTTTAATTCACTTGTATTGTATTATCATATGTATGTTTTGAAACAGTTTGAGTGTGTACTGAAAAAATCATACGATATATATAATTCTTACGTGGATTATTTTAAGTTGTGACACAGGCATTTCCAAAAGAGTCTCCATTACTTCCAAGTATAAACAAGGCCTTATTGGAAGTTTCTGAAAAAGGAAAGCTATTAGAATTGGAGAAAACCATGCTTGAGTCTGAGAATTGCACATGCATAAGAAAAGAATATGGCAATGATGATGATGAACCTCCTAGTTTAAGCCTCAAGAGTTTTTGGGTGCTGTTTGTGTTCACAATAGCCACATCAACAATTGCTCTTGTAATCTACATTTTTTATTTATGCAAATCTATGTTTAAACTCCAAGCTGTTTGGTACTGGCTAATGATGAAATCCACCACCAATCAAAGAGCCCGCCTTGTTCATCCTTTTGTTTAGCCCACCATCTTTGCCACGATTCTTAACTTTTTTACCCTTATTAATTGTGTACATATACACACACTAATGCCATCTCTCTTTAGTGAAATTGTAATTGTCTAGACCTTTAATTTTATAAATTTTAATTAATATTATTTTTTTTAAATTGTTTTTATTGTTGTTATTTTGGGAGCTCTAGGCTTAGATTTGGCCCGCCTTAGTTTACCTTCTCTTAAATTTTTGATACATATGTAGTGTTTTTGTACCATAATAATCATATATACAATATTTACTTTAACCTCTTACATGCTCTACTAAAAAAATGACTATAATCGTATTTTTTAACTTCCGAGGTAGGCTACTCATTGGGATTTCCAACTATTGTAATAACCTATCTCAGAACTATCGAAATTGGTTTACGTTCACCATACTTCCTATCTCGGCAGTCTTGTGTGGGGTACCCTAATATTCTTGTAGTGTTAGTTTTTATTTATTTTTTTCAATATTTTTTATGTTAATTTCTCTCCTTAGGCACGTTTGGTACACCATACTGTATTGTATAGTATTATTTTTATACAATACTATGTTTGGTATTCACTTGTATTAAAATGTTGTATTAAATTATATTATGTTTGGTATGTAATTATATTGTACTGTATTAATTAAAACTAAATAAAATAAATATTTTCAAACAATATCATATGTGATACCACCTTGACCCCGACCTTAGCCCTAGACCACGGAACCTGTCCTCACCCTAACTCCTGACCCCGGACCCAACTCCGACCCCATGACCTTGACCTTGACCTTGGCCCCAAACCACAGAACCCGACCTCGACCCTAATCCTAACCTAGACCTCTGACCCCGAGCCCGGCTCGAACTTCGACCCCACAACCCTGACCCTGGCCCCAGCCCACGACCCTGGCTCCGGCCCCAGACTCCGACCCTGACTCCCGATCTCGATCCCAACCTCGACTTTGGTTTGGACTCGGACCCGTACCTGGACTCGGACCCCGACCCTGTCCCGAACTCGAGCTTCGATCTCGGCTCCGGCTCAAACACCGGAGCTCGACCCCAACCTCGGATCTCAGAGCCCAACCCCAACCCCGGAGCCCGACCCAGACCCCGACTGTGACCTCGACCTCGACCCCGACGCCTATCCTCGACCCCAACCCCGACCCCCGGTCCTGAATCCTAACCCCTAATCTCGGCTCCCGGACCCGACTCTAAACCCTAGCCCATGACCTCGACGGTAGTGATACCCACGGGGTGGGGAATTTGCGGGGAGTGCACCCCCATCCCCATTTACAATTTTATTCCCCGTTCCCTTCCCCACTTATTCTGTTGGGGTTTTATGCCCTAATTAAAACCCAAATTCTTTGTAATCTCATTTTTATTATCAATAAAAGAATAGAAATCATTTTTTGACTTGGTCAATCACTTTGCTCACATGTTTTATTTTCATGATTATTTGTTTAATATAAACTTCTATTAAATCCCGAGCATGCATATAGCTAATCTTATTTATAGTGACGTAATCACAGTGGAATATAAATATGATTATATGTTAAAAAATAAGTTAGTCCTAAGATTAGTCAGTGCACCGGATTTACACTGACTTGCCAATCTACGATATGATCTACTTACACATTACAGTGTTATGTTCTTTCCAGAACATTAGCAAAGTAGATAAGATCGGATGTATTTGTTACATCGGACAGGACCGATATTGACAGTTGATAAGATAAGTAAACATACCGTTATTATCTATTCTAGTCATATCATATAGTTGACCATAGGTCAATTCAATCTCAATTCTGAGTGGTTAGTATTCTAACTGATTGTATTATTTGAGTTCTTTGACTTGTTCGTTACCAGCTTACCCTACGGACTAGCCCATACTTACATCTTGGGAACTCGGTAGTATAATTGAGTGGGAGTGTTAATCATAGATATGAACATCTATAGCTTCTGATGAAGAAGTGAAACGATGGTTTCCTTTTAGTTTGGTTCAAGGTGTTAAATGATAGAGATCTCATTTCAGTAATTAAATTAGTTTACTGAAATATCATTTACAAGGAACTAAGTGTTTTAAGGATAAAATACAATGAGGGGTAAAACGGTATTTTAGTCCTATCTCATTGTAGACCGTCTATAGAGGATTGAGTGACAATTATGGTTGTAACAATGGATAATTAATAGCGTATCTATATTTGTTATAGAGCGTTCTATGAATTCAAGAGTGCAATTCCAAGTCTATAGTGGAGTCACGAGGAATTAATAAGTTAGTAAATTTATTTGTTAAATTTATGATAACTTATTGGAGCTTGATTTCATAGGCCCATGGTCCCCATTGTACCTTGGATAAAATCATCTAGATAGTCTCAATTAATTGATTTAATCATCAATTAGAATTATCAAAGTTGACCAGGTCAATTTTGGATAGTTTCACAGAGTTGTGTAATTTTGAGAAGAAAAGAGAAATTATGGCAGATTTATTAATTAAGATAAATTGGTATCTAAATTAATAAATAAATTTAAATCAAGGTTCAAATTATAAATAATTAATTTGATAAAGGATTTAAATAATTATTTAATTAATTAAATCAATAGAAAATAATACAGGCCTTGATTTTAAGTCCAATGGGCTTATAATCAAATGAGAAATTTCACGGGCCTATAGCCCATGATAATTTCGACCTAGGGCTTCAAAATGGCTGTTATTTTATTGATTTTTTAATTAAATTAAATGGCCTAATTGAGTCTATAAAAGGAGTGCTTATAGAGAAGTCAAAACAATGGTTTTTGATAAGTCAGATTTTCTGATAGTTTTATATTCTCTCTAAACACAAGTCCTTTTCTAAGCCTCTTTGTATTTTCTCTTCTTCTCTCTATATCTATCTCATGTGTTGAGAATTGCCCACACTAGTCTAGGTGGTTCTAAGGATACATTGGAAGATCGTGAAGAAAATAGAAGATCGGTTCAGTTTCTTGATAATACTCTGCGACAAAGAGGATACAAGAGTTAGAGAAACTGAAGGAAGGACTCTTAATTCCGCTGCGTATACTGTAAGTATTATATTGTTTGTTTCTCTTTGAATTCAATTTAGAAACATGTTTTAGGCTATCTCGTATTAATTTGTTTAATATTAGATATACATGAAAATAAATAAAGATCCTGTATAAGTTTTTTCCAACATATTCACCGTTGGGGAATCTCCTAATGGGGTGGGGAATTTAATTTAATTTATTTTTAAATAAATGGAATCCCTACGTGGAGTCCATTTATTTAAAAAATAAATTTTAGAATAAAAATGGTGAATTATATAAATTAAAATATGACACAATATTTATGATTTAAAATGCTAAATATTATCCCAAATAAAATTTAAAATAAAAAAGTTACTAATATACTACAATAGCATATAGAGAACAATATAAAATACATAAAAAATATTATAAAAATAGATAAAAATTTAAATGGGGCCCAGTCGAGGCGGAGAGTGCCATCCCCACCCCCGTCCCATTTAACATTCGGGGATTGAAAATGATTCCCGTTCCCCATTTAGATGTGGCTTTCCTGCCCCATTAGGGGCGGTCCCCACGGGGTCTCGTCGCCATGGGAAAAATGTGCATCCCTACTCGACGGTGACTCCTGACCCCAGCTCCGGCACTGACCTCGATCCTGGGCCACTCGACACGGACCTTACTACAATACAACCTAATTTTTAAAATATTACAATAAAAACTAACATATATAATTTCTTATGTATTAAATAATACAGTTAATGTTGTATTAAAATTTATGATTGTAATAATTAATACAATGCAAAATTAAATACAAACATAATGTTCTACTTATTTAATGCAATACCTTTATACGACATGCCAAACATGCTCTTAGTATATGTAAATTAATGAGGAGAACTATAGATACATTTTGTATGCAATATACACATTCTATGTTCAACATTTCATATTTTGCAAGAAAAGAAAAGAAAATTGTATGTATGAATATATAGTGTTAAACGTGGTTAAGGATTGAGTATAATGAGATACATGCAATTGACGAATATTATTTTAGAATTAAAGAATTTAAAACCATAAGACCATTTTCTAAAGTTCTCTTGAAAAATAGTCTGTTTTAAGAAAGATGATTATATCTTAAGAATAGAATAATTTGAAACATTCCAATCTTTACACCAAAAAGAAGAGAAAAAACGGTTAAGAATCATTTCAATTTGACCCATTTGGAATTGTGAAAAGAGACTTGGATTTTAATATTAGAAAAATCTTAGAAAAAAATATTTTGAACAAAAACTTCATGTTTATAAAAATGCATAGAATAAGGTGGAAAGACAATTTTTTAAATTATACTCTCAAGCTAAATGCATGCAGTTTTGACACTAGATTGAGATTGTGATGAATATTTAAAATTAATCTCATTTGTGTGTGATCACTGATTCCAGTTTCAATTCTAGATCATACTCGATCCCATGTATGATGAAAAAATTGACAGCACAATATTCAACACTGCTTAAAACCAAGCTAAATAGTACGATTTGTCATTAGATTTAATGAAAAATGCATTGGAGATCTTTTGTTATGCTCAAGCTTCATTTTATGGTTAGAAAAACCAGGTCCTAATTTCTTTTACTAGGGAAGCTTTACATGTTTTTTTTTCTTTTAAAGTTTCAACTCAAAAATCAGTAGTATGATAGGTACCTGCTTAAGTCCCTACAATCTTTGAGAGACAGAAAACTCTACCATGCTCTTAAGCAATTCTCATTGTATCATTATGAAAAATTAACCATAGACTAAAAGTTCGTAATTATTTATACGGTAAGACTTCCATAATGTGCTCTATATTGGAATAACTTTCCTATACTCATAATTTTTTTAATTATAAATAAGAATAAATTTTACATTATAATAAATTATAATATATTTTGGTTCCACCTTTAAAAAATATGTCTCCAGAGTAATAATTGTGTTAATATTAAATATTTTTATATATAAGCTATCTTATACATACTAAAAATTTATGATAAAATTAATTATCAATTTAGACTTATAAAATAACTTTATATATTTCCGATCGTTATATAAATATGTACATTGTAGCTATACTTTTTATGTTAATTTCGTTTATCAATGTTAATACATTGAATTTGACATATTTTATCAATTATTATTTAATTTAGATTTAAATGTATATATTTCCAACATTTTATAGATATAACTTTATATGTTGGTCCCAACATTATTACTAAGTTTTACTCTATATATATCTAATAAATATATACATATTTCCCACAATATATCATCACCAATAAAATAACAACTATCCCATGTGTATAGACTGAAAGTGATTCATTCTTCCCATATTTTCTCAGCTACCAAACTGACCAACAAAGCCCAATAATAATTCACTTTAGAGATAGGCAGAGGCAAACAAAAATTGACACAAACTTTAAATTCTATAATCCAAGCATGTCAACAAGTTGTTCTCCACCTAGAACAACACAAAATCCCCAATTCATAGAGTTCAAGACACATATAATATCTAAGCATGTACATAGCAGTAGGATTACCTCAAGTTTCCAGGTTCATGATTTGCTCCCACAAGTATTGAGAATCGGGATTTCGATTCATACTTAGAGACCTATTAAGCAATTTAGCTAGCTCCCATAAGATTCCAGATTTGGATTTCAAGTTTTTTTTTTCTACCGAAAACGACATGGTGCAACTTGTGGAAAAGAAGAATGTACATACATTTGTGTATGCCTATATATGTTATGTGATAAAAGCCATATTTACACGGGTGACATGATGAATCATCAAATTAACCTAGAATAATTCTTGTATTATTTTATTAATATTTTTGTAAAATAAATTCAAATAAGTCTATATTTAAATTTAAATGATTATTATATTGCAACAAATGAGAAGATATTTATAATATATAATTTCTCAAATTACCAAGTCTACCGTTATGCTTCACTATATACAAAGCTGATAAAGTTTATTTGTAAAAGGTACTTGAATTCTAATTTCCAGAGAACATACTATTTCAATTTGTCATCACTTTTCTTTATAGTGAAAACAATGGATGTATGCTCGAGATTATACTTGAACTGTTATAAATTGCTTGTGTTCTTGATTTATTTTCACAAATTTTATTTCAATATTGTTTTCTGGCACAAGTTTTCTCCTAGAAGTTTGTGCATATCTGATTGACAATTTCACATGTCAACAATATGATTATACATGTATAGATCGAAAGCATAAAAAATCAATGTTTTATGATCTACATATATATAAGTCTACAAACATTAACATTTTTAACTACACCATATCAAATGTAATAAATAGAATTATACCCAAAAGAGAAAAATAGTCTATCTATTAAACTGACCTCATTATGAGTCTGATACTTTCGGATCCATGATTTCTTCTCTATCGATGAATCGGTCGAGCATTTCCTTATCTCGCAAAACCAAACAATCGTTTTCCTTCCTGAAGCGGTCATAGCGACGTTTCACTACATAATTATACATATACTCTTTGAAAGAAGCCGGAACAAACCTAAAAGTGCTCAAAGCAGAGTACATGAATGGCAAGTAGGAGACCAATCTGAGCGCAGCTGCAGAGCCTTGGTGGAATAGACCAAGACCCTCGACGAATAGAAATCATTGATGAACGTCGTCTCGATCAAGATCGCAAAGGTGAGTAGGGCTCGACTGTCTCGGATTGAAGGCAACATAATTTGATTTTCCTGTACTTGTTTAGTTAGTTTGATGATCCATTTCACTCCTCGGTGGAAGAGATTGCAGATGCAATCGAAAACCACCACACATGGCTGAAGGATGTTGACTCAAAGTCTTCGTGACCTTATTTTGATGATATACAAAACAAATATTTGATTATTATTTGTTACTAATTTATTCTTAACTTTGTAGTACACAAGAACACTATTCCAAGTAATCAAAGAACCAAGGGTTCCAAGAAGTTTTCAAAGGCTCAAAGAACTCAGGACTAAGTGTGATTAAAGTTTACATATTTTCTTTAGTCTTGTAAAAAGAGTAATTACTCATTAGCTAAATTCTTTTTCATCAAAAGTTTTTCTAAAAGTCACTTTTTAAAGAAAATTATTTTGAAGAGATTTATTAAAAATATGATTGTATAAAATTTATATAATTTTTCTTAGAGGAGAAATACTTGTTTTATAAATATCTTCATAGTTATATAACTATTTTATAATATAAAACAATGTTCTAAAATTGGTGGTAACAACTTAGAACAAAAAGTGATTTAAAAAAGGCCAACTGCTCAATTTTTGCACAGGCTGGTCGACTGCCCTATGCATGCCGGTTGACTGGCATGTCGCCCCTTGTGGGCCCTGCAGTGTGGCAGCTTTTGCTTTAAATGTACGACTCCAACGACTCTTTTAGCCGGTCGATTGGTTGCTCGCCCAGTTGATGTCAGAGAGCCCCAAAATGCCCCCAATGGCTCTTTTTCTCTTCTCTCTATAAATAAACTCATTTTTAGACTCAATTTGTAGCTAAGATCAGTCATATATCATACTATTGAGCAATTACAAGTGTTCTAAGCATTTATGCTCTTCATCCTTTTCAAAACACTTCTTCATACACACTGAGTCAAAGTTGTGATTATTTTCATTAGTGTGTTTGCATTTCTCTCTAGGTTCTTACATTGTATTTCATCATCTAAGAGAGAGTTGTGCTTTGTTCTTTCACTTTAAAAAACCTTTCATTGTATTGAGGTGAGGTTGACACCTGTATTGTAAACAACCCGGTATAGGTGAGATTAACACTTCAATAATCAGAGTGAGGTTGATAGTCCTTTTGAGAAACTATTGTAAAAGGTTTGGGTAAGACCTTGGTGAAAATTCCCCGGATGTAAAAAGGATTGATCAAGTCCATAACTTAATCTGGCATTAGAACTCAAAGTTCATGCTACCTTTGAAGACCAAGAACCTTGTAAAATCGAGAGTTTGCATCCCTATAACCTTAAAATCCTTTACATTCGTGCTTACTTGATTATTTACATTGGTTCTATCTATTTATTGCATGAAAGTTTCACTGAGTTGCTAGAAGTAGATAGTTAAGTTTTAAATTATGAAATTAGTTTTAAATTTCCAATTCACCCCCTCTTGGAAACATATCTTGGGCTAACAATTGGTATCAAAGCTAAGGTACTCATATTTGATTAGATTTTACAATCTAAATTATATATGGTGTTTCCAAGTACTTCACAAAATAGCATGGTAGAAGGTTTCAACACAACTATGGCTCATTTTTTCAATGGTGTAGACATTCCTTATTGGAAAATTAATATGTAAACTTATCTTCAATCTATTGATTATGAATTATGGCATATTGTTTGTGATTGACCTTATGTCCCTAAGCATATAGTGAATGAGAAGAAATTAGTCCAAAAATATAAGGATTTTGATGAAAATGACAAGAAAATGCTATCAAAACATGCTAAGGCTAAGTATGCTCTCATTTGTGGTTTAGATAGAGATATTGTAATGCCCTGGGTAGCCAAGACCGTTGCACTGTGTGATTATAAAGATGCAAGACTTGCTAATTGTTGACCCACGATTTGGCCAACTGACACGGAGTCAAAATATGAATGATATAGACGAATGTAAAGAGAATAACGTAATGACAAAAGCAAAGAAAACACAGTGATTTATAGTGGTTCGGCCCCAGGATCTGGTAATGACCTACGTCCACTTAGAATAATATTGATATGGAACCAAAAGTGTGATCAGAGAACTTGGGTTCAATGAGTTTCAACACTTCTGACAAAATAATACAATTTGACTAGGAGAAATTCTATATCTCTATGATTCAGCAGCCAAAAAAAAGTCCCTTCCCCTTGAGCTATATCTTGCTATTTATAGGCTCATGGAGGGTTACAAAATATTGTTACAGATATTATCCCCTGAATAATGGGATATCCCGAAGATTGCAAGAGATAAATTCGGGATTCCCAAAGATCTTCCCATAAATGTTGCCTTGCCAGCGGAACCACCGACTAGACTGGTCGTGGGAAAGACAGGCTTGTCCTGCTTCTGCTGCGTCTCCTGGTCGATACTCTAGCAGACGCCGTCCAGGTATCAGCCACGTGTCAAGAGATTATCTGCCATGTCACAAATGCTAATTTATTGGATAACACTAATCAAGTCATATAGTTGAAAATGTGGTCCTAAAGCTTAAAAGGTTTTAGTCATAAATAGATAATTTTCATATAAAATGATTGTTTAGTACATGGAATCCCAAAACAGGGTTTAAAAGACACATTTAAAAAAAAATCCCAGAAGTCGTAAATAACTCAGGCCACTCTACTGGAAAAATACACATTTTAGGTTTCCGTCCCTGTACAAACCCTCGACCTTGGCGGCCGAGCAGCTGACAATGTACACCTCGCCCCCAGAGCTCTCCAACTCATAGTTGGTCCAACATATCCTTGCCTTTACCTGCACCACGTACCACCCGTGAGCTGAGGTCCAGCAAGAAAACATAATATTGCAGCGTGATCAATATCAATAATCAAATATTTCACAAGCATAACCAAGTATTTAACAATTCATCAACTTCACCTACTCAATGATAACAAACGACAAATTAACAATTTTTCATCCAAATAATCAACATATCATATTCATCAAGTTAACAACAATAATCACATTCATAATCAAAATTTTATCACAACCATCAAATGATACTCAGGGTCGGCGCCCTTAGGTTGCACCCCCTGTTTAACTCACTGTCTTCAGCTCACTTAGGCCGCCCCCAGTGTTATACCCACTGACTCCGGCCAGCTTAACCGAGCTCAATGATTAATAAGTCATCCTCAGCTACCAGTGGCTGAGCCGCGCCCTGTGCTCAAATATTGATTCCGACACCCTTAGGTCGTTTATCATATGTCCCCGTGGCGTAATACCACCTCATGACATTATATACAAATATAGGGAACGCATAGTCCCAACTTAACCACCTAACCAGGTGCAACTTTCTTACCTTAGATTCCAATAGCATTGATTAGCAAAATTGACCTTCAAGCACGATCTCGTCCGAGCCCTAGCGTAAACCTAGTCACAGCCACAAATTAGAATCATCACCAAACTTCAATTCCAAAACCTAGCCTCAAGACCAATCTCGAGCCCTCGGGAAGCCCTAATTCCACCAAACAGAGTGGTGGAATCAAACCCCGAGCCCCCTTGGCAAAAACCCTAAGAAATAACCCAAAAATCCCCTTCTGGAAACAGGGTAGCGCTACAATGCCACAAAGTGGGCACTATAGTGCTACAAACAGAGCCAAATCACCCAAACAGCCCTGGCCTAGCGCTGTAGCGCCGAAAGGCTAGCGCTACAGTGCTAGTTACAGCACCCAACTTCCCAGATTTGTCTCCTTTGAATTTCCTCGAACCAAAACCCACCAAAACTCCTCCAAACCTCAACCACACTCCAAAATGAGCCTACCATCATCTATATCTCACCCTACATGACCCAATAACCCAAAACTTAGCCACATGCACCTTTAAACAAAGAAAACAAGATTTGACTCCAAGACTCAAGAACTCAACCAGAAAACTAGAACAACCCAGAAATTCAAGTGTTCAAGCTCAGAATTTCTTACCTCAAGTGGAGAATTCGACCTTGGGCTACCCTTAGTATCCTTCCAGCCTTTAGCTCCTCAATTCTTCAAGCTTAATTCCCTAGAATTCCCATCCAAAACTCAATTCAAGCACAACTAATCAAAACAAGAAAAACTCAGACTAAACTCTTTAAGCCTTACCTTAATTTGATGGTTAATCCCAGCTAACCCTCTACAACTTCTTCAAGGATCAAGGTTCCAAAGCTTAGCTGTGACTCCCTCTGAATTTACAGCTTCAAATTCCTCTAGAAATGGTGAAGAGACCAAATCGAGAGAGAGAAAGAGATATACCACATACCCTGTTTTTCCTTCTTTCTTTCCTTCTCTATTCTTTCCTTTAACTTCTAAGACTTTCTACAGCTTCCACTAAAGCCATAAAGCAGTAAACACCAAAAGACCATATTTCCCTCCCAATTAAAACCAAGCTTTTAAACATTCTAAGGGTATTTTAGTCATTGCTCCAAATTCCCGCTAATTGTTCAAGTATCCCTAATAATTTCTGCTTACATCCCGATGCCAAACTAATCGCCATTTATTTTCCTCAGTATCAAATATTCTCCAATATATTTCCCAAATTCCCAAAAATACCCCCAGGCTCCCCCGAGCCGGGTATAAATCCCCACTGTGACTTTTTCGCTAAATCGCTCATGAGGATCGCCTTGAGTCTCAAACCGCAAATATATTCACATAATAATGTGGTCTCAACAATTTATCACAAATAATCATGTTTATGCCCTCAACGGGCCAAAATTACAATTATACCCTTATAACCTAATCAGGGCCTACATGCATAATAATACTCATAGTCATGCATCTCATATATTCATATAATCATATAAGCATGCTTATCACATAATCATGAATCTAATCATATCCATATACTCATTTAATCATGCATGTCATATAATCATGCATTTGATCATTCATTCACATAGATACCAATTATGACATCCTGACACACTAATCAAGGCCCTTAAGCCTTATTAGCTAATTTTGGGTAGTTACAACTATCCCCTCCTTACAACAATTTTGTCCTCGAAATTTATTCGAACACACACCAGGTGACAACTCCCATACCTCTGACCATACCTCCAGAGTCTAATTCTTTACCTTTGATCCCATAATAACACTCTAACTAGAGTGACAGTCTTGTTCCATATGATCTTATCTTATAACTTTAATCTCATTAACCTTTTCTCACTTCAAAAACTCTGCTGAACCCCAAAGTCTACTCAATCCATCAGCGATCATTTTTCGTCCTGTTATTGACACCAATAAAACCCATAAGCCATTACCCATACCAGGATAAGACAAACTTGTAAGCCCCTGGCCTAATTCTTGGTACGATCTCAAAATTCTTTTTAACTAGGAATCAAACTCTTTTTTTTTTCTTTATATCATCATACTCTTTTTTGTCTGCACTACTTGGGGACTTACAAGTCTCCTGCTCTAGAATTTAGTGTTCCAACACTTGATTTTTTTTTGCGAACCCTTTTTGTCCTTTTAGACAGGCAGACGCTCCTGCCCTAATAATTATCATAACCTCATTGGTTTTCCCCCGAACCAATACTGAACCATAATACTCGTTGTCTTTCGCTTGCTTACTTATAATCAACACCACACACCTCCTATCTTACCATATCTTATGTTGTGTCACCTCAGCCGCAAGCCAACATTCATCACTGTGGCTGCTCACCAAAGCATTATAATTTTCTTAATATCCCAAACATTTACACATTCATAAAATAGCCATCAATCCTTTAGATTGTCATTTTTTCCACAGACAGCCACCAATTCTAAGATCCAATCTTATCCCCTTCGTTCTCTAATTTCTTTCCAGAACCTGGAGAATTAAAGAGTCTTAACCGTTATCATCAATTGTCACACCATGTCACTCATTCATATGAACCAAACTATATTAACTCAATCTGCCGAGTTATAACCTTTCAGGTCTAATTACCCTACTTATAGTCCAATGTGGTCCACACTAATGATCCACTACTATACCTTGTTACCTTTAGGATCTTCACCTTAATATCAAGTTCCATCCGATCACTCACCCGATCTTTATTTCTTAACTCGTATCACAATGGTAGGTTTCTTAACCATTCTCATAAAATCCTCTTCCTGAATTTCATTGCCCATCGAGACATATACCTATCCATAACCCATCACCGACACCATACCAATCCCCATTGTTATTGTATCTGACCTTGCTGTAACATGTAGGATCATGTCTATCCGACACAGACCATCCCCAGTAAGAGATCGACTTCCAAATTAATTTTCCCAGTAAGTCTCACCGAACCCTGATCTCAGGATTTTTCCTTTACAAACAACCAAGCGCTCAAATCTCTTACGCTTTACCTTCACTATCAACTGAGTATTCTCTATACACTGACCATGTTTCCATTCGTTCACCTTTTGCAAGGCTCAAACCACCATCTCTTTAGTCTATATCTGGGCGCGTCTCAAACTTGATGTGCCACTTACAGTCTTATGTTTTAAAAACAAAGTCAAATCCATTCTCACTACTCTTTTGTAACCATTTGCTACACAGGAAATTCTATATCACGAGGTGTTGACCAATCCTTATTCCGTCTTTCAAAAATCTGACACAAAGTTGTCCATTCAGTCCACCCTTAGATTCTTTTGTTGTTCTAATCTCTGATGTGGCCGCCCTCCAAAGATACTTATGTAGTAGAAGACATATTCACTAGTCTCGTTGTGCTTCTTATCCTTCAGATGTTCTTCAGTAATCTCTCTGTGGCTTCTGACTGAACCTCTTCATACCTGATCCCTTTTCTTCCTGTAGCATGACCTTGAATATCCTTGGCGAGATTATAACCGACACCTTCTGTAGCCTTACCTGTTACCCTGCTTCTTTAGTCTTAGTATCGTCAGTGTAGTAGTCATTCGCATTTTGCTTATAGCTGGAGAGTAGTTAAATGCATCCTTGACGAACCTAGATGTGGCTTATTCATATCTTTCCTGTACTTTCTACTTGTTGAACTTTCCTGTGTTGTTGAAGCTTAAGTCAGTCAAGAATCTCTACTGATAATCCACCTCACCCCACTTGGTACAAGTGATAATTCCTGAAATGCCCTTTTCCTTGATCCTCATCTGGTAATAACCAGATCAAAGATCAATCCCTAAAGACATTATCTTGTCTTGTAACCGGGCATTTAAACTCTTCATCCTTAACAGATGATAACAACGAATTCTATAGTACGGCGCTCTGTCTAATCCATCCCCAAGTCAAATTGTCCCTCCGCTGAACTAGTAGTTCTTTCTGCCAACCTAACACCATTCTTCACACTGTCCCTGATACTTAATCTGCCCATAGCCGACTCCTGAAGCGTACTCAGCAACTCCTTACATATCCATTTGAATCCCTACTGACCATTTCAGTTTCTATTCAATCCAACTTATATACTTCCAGTGATGTCCCTCTTAGTCCATGGTTGTCTCTTAACAAATTAGCTCTCACCCAAGTTTATAACAAGGCTCTCATATGGCAGGCTCAATTACTTTCACTATGAACCCCTTTACCACCTGTATTATAATTCCTCTTTAGAAAGTTTTTGATTCATCCCCATCTAGCATTAATATCTCAAACCCCTCATATAACACCCTTGAGGCATATACTTTATATAGAAACCCTTCATGGGAGATACACCACACCGAACTCTTTCAGCCCATTATGTAACGAAAAACAAGGATTATCAAGTCAACCGATCACCTCCAAGGAACTAGCCTCGGGCTTCGAGTGTAACAAGGCATTCCAATTTTCCATCCTCTAATCCTGGGCAATCCCTACTCGGCCCTAATGTACTGAATCATCCCATGCAGATAACATGTCCTTATATGGTATCTTTTTAGTTGGTATCTCCTACATCTTGTGCATACTGATTAATCATCACTAAGCCTCATCACCGTCTTGATGGCTATCTTGTAAACTATACCCCTTCCTGTCAAAACCAAAAGATTGAGAACTATCAGAAGTTCTTTTATTCCGATTACTGAGTATCTGCCCTGACTGAGTTCCACCAATGGGAACACCGTCATCCGTATTTCTTGCCCTTCAACACTCACGCTCCATACTTCATTCCTTATATCTCAGATACCATGGTCGTCCCTGCTGCCCAGGCATTGACGAAAACCTCATGCACCGGAGCGGCCCTGATGCTCTGGATCATTCCAGCGTTTAATCCTTAAATGAGTTATCATTTCTGGTTACATCCACTTGTGTCAACTTCCAAAGTGGATTGGCTAACTCTTCAAACTTGTTGACATACTCTGTTGTTGTCTTACCATTCTAAACCATATTCATAAAATTACTAGTCCCCGAAGATCCGACCACGTCTGTGGTACCATTTTTGTGCATTCTTTTGCCACAACTACTTGACACAATTGCTCTGTCACAACCTATCATCTTTATGTAACCAAGGACGGAATTAGCTATGCTCATCCACTAATCAATTCCTAGGCCACTCCAACCCTTCCTTAAAACCAAGGAATTATGCCTCTAAAGCCTTTAACATAGTATTTTTGTCTGTCTGTATCTTCAAGTCAACCAACACTTGTGACCCTGCTGTTACACTATACCAAACCAAAAACTTGCTATTATACCCATCTAGTCTTCTTTATCAGACCTCATAACTTACTTACATACCAGCGAACCTCCGCTGCGACCTTCAGGGGCAGATGGAGGGTTCCCACTCCTTATCTATCATCTGCAACTCCTACCATATCATTACCAAGTCAATTTAACCATTCCGAGCACAAACAATCTGAATTTACCTGCCATTACTGACTAAACCCTTCATCCCTGATGTTCATATCCAGAACCATTCCACAGGCAGGTCTAAACAATCACAATAGCCATATGCATATAAAGCATAACAAACACCAATCCACATTACTATGCATTAGTTAATAACTTCATTGCCACTAAATATAATAATGTTCATCATGCTTTCCATATAGCAATAAATAGATAAAACATGTAAATTCAATTTAAACAATTAACCACATGTAATCAATATCCAAACTGTTATTCAAATATCCATCCACATGCAATAGCAATGCTAATCAGCACGCCTTGATATCATCACACAACAGTCAAGGGCCAGGCCCTATCAGAGTCTCATGCTTCCTATTGCTCACACAAATTAATGCATTTATATTCCATTCAAGCACTTAAGCATATAATCTCATATATTCAATTACGGAAACTTGAGTCGAGATTGTCTTTAGCGGCAAATGTACATGTCCAGCCAGTCTTCAAGAACCCTTAAACCTAGGATAGTCTGATACCAAGTTGTAACACCCTGGATAGCCAAGACCGTTACATTGTGTAATTATAAAGGTGCAAGACTTGCTAATCAAGTCATATAGTTGAAAATGTGGTCCTAAAGTCATAATTAGGCAAAGATTAAAAGGTTTTAGTCATAAACAGATAATTTTCATATAAAATGATTGTTTAGTACATGGGATCCCAAAACAGGGTTTAAAAGACACATTTACAAAAAATCCCAGAAGTCGTAAATAACTCAGGCCACTCTAATGGCAAAATACACATTTTAGGCTTCTGTCCCTGTACAAACCCTCGACCGTGGTGGCCGAGCAGCTGATATTGTACACCTCGCCCCAGAGCTCTCCAACTCATGGTTGGTCCAACATATCCTTGCCTTTACCTGCACCACGTAGCACCCGTGAGCCGAGGCCCAGCAAGAAAACATAATATTGTAGCATGATCAATATCAATAATCAAATCTTTCACAAGCATAACCAAGTATTCAACAATTCGTCAAATTCACCTACTCAATGATAACAAATGACAAATTTGTTGGGGTTTTATGCCCTAATTAAAACCCAAATTCTTTGTAATCTCATTTTATTATCAATAAAAGAATAGAAATCATTTTTTGACTTGGTCAATCACTTTGCTCACATGTTTTATTTTCATGATTATTTATTTAATATAAACTTCTATTAAATCCCGAGCATGCATATAGCTAATCTTATTTATAGTGACGTAATCACAGTGGAATATAAATATGATTATATGTTCAAAATAAGTTAGTCCTAAGATTAGTCAGTGCACCGGATTTACACTGACTTGCCAATCTACGATATGATCTACTTACACATTACAGTGTTATGTTCTTTCCAGAACATTAGCAAAGTAGATAAGATCGGATGTATTTGTTACATCGGACAGGACCGATATTGACAGTTGATAAGATAAGTAAACATACCGTTATTATCTATTCTAGTCATATCATATAGTTGACCATAGGTCAATTCAATCTCAATTCTGAGTGGTTAGTATTCTAACTGATTGTATTATTTGAGTTCTTTGACTTGTTCGTTACCAGCTTACCCTACGGACTAGCCCATACTTACATCTTGGGAACTCGGTAGTATAATTGAGTGGGAGTGTTAATCATAGATATGAACATCTATAGCTTCTGATGAAGACGTGAAACGATGGTTTCCTTTTAGTTTGGTTCAAGGTGTTAAATGATAGAGATCTCATTTCAGTAATTAAATTAGTTTACTGAAATATCATTTACAAGGAACTAAGTGTTTTAAGGATAAAATACAATGAGGGGTAAAACGGTATTTTAGTCCTATCTCATTGTAGACCGTCTATAGAGGATTGAGTGACAATTATGGTTGTAACAATGGATAATTAATAGCGTATCTATATTTGTTATAGAGCGTTCTATGAATTCAAGAGTGCAATTCCAAGTCTATAGTGGAGTCACGAGGAATTAATAAGTTAGTAAATTTATTTGTTAAATTTATGATAACTTATTGGAGCTTGATTTCATAGGCCCATGGTCCCCATTGTACCTTGGATAAAATCATCTAGATAGTCTCAATTAATTGATTTAATCATCAATTAGAATTATCAAAGTTGACCAGGTCAATTTTGGATAGTTTCACAGAGTTGTGTAATTTTGAGAAGAAAAGAGAAATTATGGCAGATTTATTAATTAAGATAAATTGGTATCTAAATTAATAAATAAATTTAAATCAAGGTTCAAATTATAAATAATTAATTTGATAAAGGATTTAAATAATTATTTAATTAATTAAATCAATAGAAAATAATACAGGCCTTGATTTTAAGTCCAATGGGCTTATAATCAAATGGGAAATTTCACGGGCCTATAGCCCATGATAATTTCGACCTAGGGCTTCAAAATGGCTGTTATTTTATTGATTTTTTAATTAAATTAAATGGCCTAATTGAGTCTATAAAAGGAGTGCTTATAGAGAAGTCAAAACAATGGTTTTTGATAAGTCAGATTTTCTGATAGTTTTATATTCTCTCTAAACACAAGTCCTTTTCTAAGCCTCTTTGTATTTTCTCTTCTTCTCTCTATATCTATCTCATGTGTTGAGAATTGCCCACACTAGTCTAGGTGGTTCTAAGGATACATTGGAAGATCGTGAAGAAAATAGAAGATCGGTTCAGTTTCTTGATAATACTCTGCGACAAAGAGGATACAAGAGTTAGAGAAACTGAAGGAAGGACTCTTAATTCCGCTGCGTATACTGTAAGTATTATATTGTTTGTTTCTCTTTGAATTCAATTTAGAAACATGTTTTAGGCTATCTCGTATTAATTTGTTTAATATTAGATATACATGAAAATAAATAAAGATCCTGTATAAGTTTTTTCCAACATATTCACCGTTGGGGAATCTCCTAATGGGGTGGGGAATTTAATTTAATTTATTTTTAAATAAATGGAATCCCTACGTGGAGTCCATTTATTTAAAAAATAAATTTTAGAATAAAAATGGTGAATTATATAAATTAAAATATGACACAATATTTATGATTTAAAATGCTAAATATTATCCCAAATAAAATTTAAAATAAAAAAGTTACTAATATACTACAATAGCATATAGAGAACAATATAAAATACATAAAAAATATTATAAAAATAGATAAAAATTTAAATGGGGCCCAGTCGAGGCGGAGAGTGCCATCCCCACCCCCGTCCCATTTAACATTCGGGGATTGAAAATGATTCCCGTTCCCCATTTAGATGTGGCTTTCCTGCCCCATTAGGGGCGGTCCCCA
Organism: Humulus lupulus; assembly: GCF_963169125.1. Classification (NCBI taxonomy): domain Eukaryota; kingdom Viridiplantae; phylum Streptophyta; class Magnoliopsida; order Rosales; family Cannabaceae; genus Humulus; species Humulus lupulus. Next base: position 142,839,878 of record NC_084801.1, on the reverse strand, counting down.
CGGGGTCTCGTCGCCATGGGAAAAATGTGCATCCCTACTCGACGGTGACTCCTGACCCCAGCTCCGGCACTGACCTCGATCCTGGGCCACTCGACACGGACCTTACTACAATACAACCTAATTTTTAAAATATTACAATAAAAACTAACATATATAATTTCTTATGTATTAAATAATACAGTTAATGTTGTATTAAAATTTATGATTGTAATAATTAATACAATGCAAAATTAAATACAAACATAATGTTCTACTTATTTAATGCAATACCTTTATACGACATGCCAAACATGCTCTTAGTATATGTAAATTAATGAGGAGAACTATAGATACATTTTGTATGCAATATACACATTCTATGTTCAACATTTCATATTTTGCAAGAAAAGAAAAGAAAATTGTATGTATGAATATATAGTGTTAAACGTGGTTAAGGATTGAGTATAATGAGATACATGCAATTGACGAATATTATTTTAGAATTAAAGAATTTAAAACCATAAGACCATTTTCTAAAGTTCTCTTGAAAAATAGTCTGTTTTAAGAAAGATGATTATATCTTAAGAATAGAATAATTTGAAACATTCCAATCTTTACACCAAAAAGAAGAGAAAAAACGGTTAAGAATCATTTCAATTTGACCCATTTGGAATTGTGAAAAGAGACTTGGATTTTAATATTAGAAAAATCTTAGAAAAAAATATTTTGAACAAAAACTTCATGTTTATAAAAATGCATAGAATAAGGTGGAAAGACAATTTTTTAAATTATACTCTCAAGCTAAATGCATGCAGTTTTGACACTAGATTGAGATTGTGATGAATATTTAAAATTAATCTCATTTGTGTGTGATCACTGATTCCAGTTTCAATTCTAGATCATACTCGATCCCATGTATGATGAAAAAATTGACAGAACAATATTCAACACTGCTTAAAACCAAGCTAAATAGTACGATTTGTCATTAGATTTAATGAAAAATGCATTGGAGATCTTTTGTTATGCTCAAGCTTCATTTTATGGTTAGAAAAACCAGGTCCTAATTTCTTTTACTAGGGAAGCTTTACATGTTTTTTTTTCTTTTAAAGTTTCAACTCAAAAATCAGTAGTATGATAGGTACCTGCTTAAGTCCCTACAATCTTTGAGAGACAGAAAACTCTACCATGCTCTTAAGCAATTCTCATTGTATCATTATGAAAAATTAACCATAGACTAAAAGTTCGTAATTATTTATACGGTAAGACTTCCATAATGTGCTCTATATTGGAATAACTTTCCTATACTCATAATTTTTTTAATTATAAATAAGAATAAATTTTACATTATAATAAATTATAATATATTTTGGTTCCACCTTTAAAAAATATGTCTCCAGAGTAATAATTGTGTTAATATTAAATATTTTTATATATAAGCTATCTTATACATACTAAAAATTTATGATAAAATTAATTATCAATTTAGACTTATAAAATAACTTTATATATTTCCGATCGTTATATAAATATGTACATTGTAGCTATACTTTTTATGTTAATTTCGTTTATCAATGTTAATACATTGAATTTGACATATTTTATCAATTATTATTTAATTTAGATTTAAATGTATATATTTCCAACATTTTATAGATATAACTTTATATGTTGGTCCCAACATTATTACTAAGTTTTACTCTATATATATCTAATAAATATATACATATTTCCCACAATATATCATCACCAATAAAATAACAACTATCCCATGTGTATAGACTGAAAGTGATTCATTCTTCCCATATTTTCTCAGCTACCAAACTGACCAACAAAGCCCAATAATAATTCACTTTAGAGATAGGCAGAGGCAAACAAAAATTGACACAAACTTTAAATTCTATAATCCAAGCATGTCAACAAGTTGTTCTCCACCTAGAACAACACAAAATCCCCAATTCATAGAGTTCAAGACACATATAATATCTAAGCATGTACATAGCAGTAGGATTACCTCAAGTTTCCAGGTTCATGATTTGCTCCCACAAGTATTGAGAATCGGGATTTCGATTCATACTTAGAGACCTATTAAGCAATTTAGCTAGCTCCCATAAGATTCCAGATTTGGATTTCAAGTTTTTTTTTTCTACCGAAAACGACATGGTGCAACTTGTGGAAAAGAAGAATGTACATACATTTGTGTATGCCTATATATGTTATGTGATAAAAGCCATATTTACACGGGTGACATGATGAATCATCAAATTAACCTAGAATAATTCTTGTATTATTTTATTAATATTTTTGTAAAATAAATTCAAATAAGTCTATATTTAAATTTAAATGATTATTATATTGCAACAAATGAGAAGATATTTATAATATATAATTTCTCAAATTACCAAGTCTACCGTTATGCTTCACTATATACAAAGCTGATAAAGTTTATTTGTAAAAGGTACTTGAATTCTAATTTCCAGAGAACATACTATTTCAATTTGTCATCACTTTTCTTTATAGTGAAAACAATGGATGTATGCTCGAGATTATACTTGAACTGTTATAAATTGCTTGTGTTCTTGATTTATTTTCACAAATTTTATTTCAATATTGTTTTCTGGCACAAGTTTTCTCCTAGAAGTTTGTGCATATCTGATTGACAATTTCACATGTCAACAATATGATTATACATGTATAGATCGAAAGCATAAAAAATCAATGTTTTATGATCTACATATATATAAGTCTACAAACATTAACATTTTTAACTACACCATATCAAATGTAATAAATAGAATTATACCCAAAAGAGAAAAATAGTCTATCTATTAAACTGACCTCATTATGAGTCTGATACTTTCGGATCCATGATTTCTTCTCTATCGATGAATCGGTCGAGCATTTCCTTATCTCGCAAAACCAAACAATCGTTTTCCTTCCTGAAGCGGTCATAGCGACGTTTCACTACATAATTATACATATACTCTTTGAAAGAAGCCGGAACAAACCTAAAAGTGCTCAAAGCAGAGTACATGAATGGCAAGTAGGAGACCAATCTGAGCGCAGCTGCAGAGCCTTGGTGGAATAGACCAAGACCCTCGACGAATAGAAATCATTGATGAACGTCGTCTCGATCAAGATCGCAAAGGTGAGTAGGGCTCGACTGTCTCGGATTGAAGGCAACATAATTTGATTTTCCTGTACTTGTTTAGTTAGTTTGATGATCCATTTCACTCCTCGGTGGAAGAGATTGCAGATGCAATCGAAAACCACCACACATGGCTGAAGGATGTTGACTCAAAGTCTTCGTGACCTTATTTTGATGATATACAAAACAAATATTTGATTATTATTTGTTACTAATTTATTCTTAACTTTGTAGTACACAAGAACACTATTCCAAGTAATCAAAGAACCAAGGGTTCCAAGAAGTTTTCAAAGGCTCAAAGAACTCAGGACTAAGTGTGATTAAAGTTTACATATTTTCTTTAGTCTTGTAAAAAGAGTAATTACTCATTAGCTAAATTCTTTTTCATCAAAAGTTTTTCTAAAAGTCACTTTTTAAAGAAAATTATTTTGAAGAGATTTATTAAAAATATGATTGTATAAAATTTATATAATATTTCTTAGAGGAGAAATACTTGTTTTATAAATATCTTCATAGTTATATAACTATTTTATAATATAAAACAATGTTCTAAAATTGGTGGTAACAACTTAGAACAAAAAGTGATTTAAAAAAGGCCAACTGCTCAATTTTTGCACAGGCTGGTCGACTGCCCTATGCATGCCGGTTGACTGGCATGTCGCCCCTTGTGGGCCCTGCAGTGTGGCAGCTTTTGCTTTAAATGTACGACTCCAACGACTCTTTTAGCCGGTCGATTGGTTGCTCGCCCAGTTGATGTCAGAGAGCCCCAAAATGCCCCCAATGGCTCTTTTTCTCTTCTCTCTATAAATAAACTCATTTTTAGACTCAATTTGTAGCTAAGATCAGTCATATATCATACTATTGAGCAATTACAAGTGTTCTAAGCATTTATGCTCTTCATCCTTTTCAAAACACTTCTTCATACACACTGAGTCAAAGTTGTGATTATTTTCATTAGTGTGTTTGCATTTCTCTCTAGGTTCTTACATTGTATTTCATCATCTAAGAGAGAGTTGTGCTTTGTTCTTTCACTTTAAAAAACCTTTCATTGTATTGAGGTGAGGTTGACACCTGTATTGTAAACAACCCGGTATAGGTGAGATTAACACTTCAATAATCAGAGTGAGGTTGATAGTCCTTTTGAGAAACTATTGTAAAAGGTTTGGGTAAGACCTTGGTGAAAATTCCCCGGATGTAAAAAGGATTGATCAAGTCCATAACTTAATCTGGCATTAGAACTCAAAGTTCATGCTACCTTTGAAGACCAAGAACCTTGTAAAATCGAGAGTTTGCATCCCTATAACCTTAAAATCCTTTACATTCGTGCTTACTTGATTATTTACATTGGTTCTATCTATTTATTGCATGAAAGTTTCACTGAGTTGCTAGAAGTAGATAGTTAAGTTTTAAATTATGAAATTAGTTTTAAATTTCCAATTCACCCCCTCTTGGAAACATATCTTGGGCTAACAATTGGTATCAAAGCTAAGGTACTCATATTTGATTAGATTTTACAATCTAAATTATATATGGTGTTTCCAAGTACTTCACAAAATAGCATGGTAGAAGGTTTCAACACAACTATGGCTCATTTTTTCAATGGTGTAGACATTCCTTATTGGAAAATTAATATGTAAACTTATCTTCAATCTATTGATTATGAATTATGGCATATTGTTTGTGATTGACCTTATGTCCCTAAGCATATAGTGAATGAGAAGAAATTAGTCCAAAAATATAAGGATTTTGATGAAAATGACAAGAAAATGCTATCAAAACATGCTAAGGCTAAGTATGCTCTCATTTGTGGTTTAGATAGAGATATTGTAATGCCCTGGGTAGCCAAGACCGTTGCACTGTGTGATTATAAAGATGCAAGACTTGCTAATTGTTGACCCACGATTTGGCCAACTGACACGGAGTCAAAATATGAATGATATAGACGAATGTAAAGAGAATAACGTAATGACAAAAGCAAAGAAAACACAGTGATTTATAGTGGTTCGGCCCCAGGATCTGGTAATGACCTACGTCCACTTAGAATAATATTGATATGGAACCAAAAGTGTGATCAGAGAACTTGGGTTCAATGAGTTTCAACACTTCTGACAAAATAATACAATTTGACTAGGAGAAATTCTATATCTCTATGATTCAGCAGCCAAAAAAAAGTCCCTTCCCCTTGAGCTATATCTTGCTATTTATAGGCTCATGGAGGGTTACAAAATATTGTTACAGATATTATCCCCTGAATAATGGGATATCCCGAAGATTGCAAGAGATAAATTCGGGATTCCCAAAGATCTTCCCATAAATGTTGCCTTGCCAGCGGAACCACCGACTAGACTGGTCGTGGGAAAGACAGGCTTGTCCTGCTTCTGCTGCGTCTCCTGGTCGATACTCTAGCAGACGCCGTCCAGGTATCAGCCACGTGTCAAGAGATTATCTGCCATGTCACAAATGCTAATTTATTGGATAACACTAATCAAGTCATATAGTTGAAAATGTGGTCCTAAAGCTTAAAAGGTTTTAGTCATAAATAGATAATTTTCATATAAAATGATTGTTTAGTACATGGAATCCCAAAACAGGGTTTAAAAGACACATTTAAAAAAAAATCCCAGAAGTCGTAAATAACTCAGGCCACTCTACTGGAAAAATACACATTTTAGGTTTCCGTCCCTGTACAAACCCTCGACCTTGGCGGCCGAGCAGCTGACAATGTACACCTCGCCCCCAGAGCTCTCCAACTCATAGTTGGTCCAACATATCCTTGCCTTTACCTGCACCACGTACCACCCGTGAGCTGAGGTCCAGCAAGAAAACATAATATTGCAGCGTGATCAATATCAATAATCAAATATTTCACAAGCATAACCAAGTATTTAACAATTCATCAACTTCACCTACTCAATGATAACAAACGACAAATTAACAATTTTTCATCCAAATAATCAACATATCATATTCATCAAGTTAACAACAATAATCACATTCATAATCAAAATTTTATCACAACCATCAAATGATACTCAGGGTCGGCGCCCTTAGGTTGCACCCCCTGTTTAACTCACTGTCTTCAGCTCACTTAGGCCGCCCCCAGTGTTATACCCACTGACTCCGGCCAGCTTAACCGAGCTCAATGATTAATAAGTCATCCTCAGCTACCAGTGGCTGAGCCGCGCCCTGTGCTCAAATATTGATTCCGACACCCTTAGGTCGTTTATCATATGTCCCCGTGGCGTAATACCACCTCATGACATTATATACAAATATAGGGAACGCATAGTCCCAACTTAACCACCTAACCAGGTGCAACTTTCTTACCTTAGATTCCAATAGCATTGATTAGCAAAATTGACCTTCAAGCACGATCTCGTCCGAGCCCTAGCGTAAACCTAGTCACAGCCACAAATTAGAATCATCACCAAACTTCAATTCCAAAACCTAGCCTCAAGACCAATCTCGAGCCCTCGGGAAGCCCTAATTCCACCAAACAGAGTGGTGGAATCAAACCCCGAGCCCCCTTGGCAAAAACCCTAAGAAATAACCCAAAAATCCCCTTCTGGAAACAGGGTAGCGCTACAATGCCACAAAGTGGGCACTATAGTGCTACAAACAGAGCCAAATCACCCAAACAGCCCTGGCCTAGCGCTGTAGCGCCGAAAGTCTAGCGCTACAGTGCTAGTTACAGCACCCAACTTCCCAGATTTGTCTCCTTTGAATTTCCTCGAACCAAAACCCACCAAAACTCCTCCAAACCTCAACCACACTCCAAAATGAGCCTACCATCATCTATATCTCACCCTACATGACCCAATAACCCAAAACTTAGCCACATGCACCTTTAAACAAAGAAAACAAGATTTGACTCCAAGACTCAAGAACTCAACCAGAAAACTAGAACAACCCAGAAATTCAAGTGTTCAAGCTCAGAATTTCTTACCTCAAGTGGAGAATTCGACCTTGGGCTACCCTTAGTATCCTTCCAGCCTTTAGCTCCTCAATTCTTCAAGCTTAATTCCCTAGAATTCCCATCCAAAACTCAATTCAAGCACAACTAATCAAAACAAGAAAAACTCAGACTAAACTCTTTAAGCCTTACCTTAATTTGATGGTTAATCCCAGCTAACCCTCTACAACTTCTTCAAGGATCAAGGTTCCAAAGCTTAGCTGTGACTCCCTCTGAATTTACAGCTTCAAATTCCTCTAGAAATGGTGAAGAGACCAAATCGAGAGAGAGAAAGAGATATACCACATACCCTGTTTTTCCTTCTTTCTTTCCTTCTCTATTCTTTCCTTTAACTTCTAAGACTTTCTACAGCTTCCACTAAAGCCATAAAGCAGTAAACACCAAAAGACCATATTTCCCTCCCAATTAAAACCAAGCTTTTAAACATTCTAAGGGTATTTTAGTCATTGCTCCAAATTCCCGCTAATTGTTCAAGTATCCCTAATAATTTCTGCTTACATCCCGATGCCAAACTAATCGCCATTTATTTTCCTCAGTATCAAATATTCTCCAATATATTTCCCAAATTCCCAAAAATACCCCCAGGCTCCCCCGAGCCGGGTATAAATCCCCACTGTGACTTTTTCGCTAAATCGCTCATGAGGATCGCCTTGAGTCTCAAACCGCAAATATATTCACATAATAATGTGGTCTCAACAATTTATCACAAATAATCATGTTTATGCCCTCAACGGGCCAAAATTACAATTATACCCTTATAACCTAATCAGGGCCTACATGCATAATAATACTCATAGTCATGCATCTCATATATTCATATAATCATATAAGCATGCTTATCACATAATCATGAATCTAATCATATCCATATACTCATTTAATCATGCATGTCATATAATCATGCATTTGATCATTCATTCACATAGATACCAATTATGACATCCTGACACACTAATCAAGGCCCTTAAGCCTTATTAGCTAATTTTGGGTAGTTACAACTATCCCCTCCTTACAACAATTTTGTCCTCGAAATTTATTCGAACACACACCAGGTGACAACTCCCATACCTCTGACCATACCTCCAGAGTCTAATTCTTTACCTTTGATCCCATAATAACACTCTAACTAGAGTGACAGTCTTGTTCCATATGATCTTATCTTATAACTTTAATCTCATTAACCTTTTCTCACTTCAAAAACTCTGCTGAACCCCAAAGTCTACTCAATCCATCAGCGATCATTTTTCGTCCTGTTATTGACACCAATAAAACCCATAAGCCATTACCCATACCAGGATAAGACAAACTTGTAAGCCCCTGGCCTAATTCTTGGTACGATCTCAAAATTCTTTTTAACTAGGAATCAAACTCTTTTTTTTTTCTTTATATCATCATACTCTTTTTTGTCTGCACTACTTGGGGACTTACAAGTCTCCTGCTCTAGAATTTAGTGTTCCAACACTTGATTTTTTTTTGCGAACCCTTTTTGTCCTTTTAGACAGGCAGACGCTCCTGCCCTAATAATTATCATAACCTCATTGGTTTTCCCCCGAACCAATACTGAACCATAATACTCGTTGTCTTTCGCTTGCTTACTTATAATCAACACCACACACCTCCTATCTTACCATATCTTATGTTGTGTCACCTCAGCCGCAAGCCAACATTCATCACTGTGGCTGCTCACCAAAGCATTATAATTTTCTTAATATCCCAAACATTTACACATTCATAAAATAGCCATCAATCCTTTAGATTGTCATTTTTTCCACAGACAGCCACCAATTCTAAGATCCAATCTTATCCCCTTCGTTCTCTAATTTCTTTCCAGAACCTGGAGAATTAAAGAGTCTTAACCGTTATCATCAATTGTCACACCATGTCACTCATTCATATGAACCAAACTATATTAACTCAATCTGCCGAGTTATAACCTTTCAGGTCTAATTACCCTACTTATAGTCCAATGTGGTCCACACTAATGATCCACTACTATACCTTGTTACCTTTAGGATCTTCACCTTAATATCAAGTTCCATCCGATCACTCACCCGATCTTTATTTCTTAACTCGTATCACAATGGTAGGTTTCTTAACCATTCTCATAAAATCCTCTTCCTGAATTTCATTGCCCATCGAGACATATACCTATCCATAACCCATCACCGACACCATACCAATCCCCATTGTTATTGTATCTGACCTTGCTGTAACATGTAGGATCATGTCTATCCGACACAGACCATCCCCAGTAAGAGATCGACTTCCAAATTAATTTTCCCAGTAAGTCTCACCGAACCCTGATCTCAGGATTTTTCCTTTACAAACAACCAAGCGCTCAAATCTCTTACGCTTTACCTTCACTATCAACTGAGTATTCTCTATACACTGACCATGTTTCCATTCGTTCACCTTTTGCAAGGCTCAAACCACCATCTCTTTAGTCTATATCTGGGCGCGTCTCAAACTTGATGTGCCACTTACAGTCTTATGTTTTAAAAACAAAGTCAAATCCATTCTCACTACTCTTTTGTAACCATTTGCTACACAGGAAATTCTATATCACGAGGTGTTGACCAATCCTTATTCCGTCTTTCAAAAATCTGACACAAAGTTGTCCATTCAGTCCACCCTTAGATTCTTTTGTTGTTCTAATCTCTGATGTGGCCGCCCTCCAAAGATACTTATGTAGTAGAAGACATATTCACTAGTCTCGTTGTGCTTCTTATCCTTCAGATGTTCTTCAGTAATCTCTCTGTGGCTTCTGACTGAACCTCTTCATACCTGATCCCTTTTCTTCCTGTAGCATGACCTTGAATATCCTTGGCGAGATTATAACCGACACCTTCTGTAGCCTTACCTGTTACCCTGCTTCTTTAGTCTTAGTATCGTCAGTGTAGTAGTCATTCGCATTTTGCTTATAGCTGGAGAGTAGTTAAATGCATCCTTGACGAACCTAGATGTGGCTTATTCATATCTTTCCTGTACTTTCTACTTGTTGAACTTTCCTGTGTTGTTGAAGCTTAAGTCAGTCAAGAATCTCTACTGATAATCCACCTCACCCCACTTGGTACAAGTGATAATTCCTGAAATGCCCTTTTCCTTGATCCTCATCTGGTAATAACCAGATCAAAGATCAATCCCTAAAGACATTATCTTGTCTTGTAACCGGGCATTTAAACTCTTCATCCTTAACAGATGATAACAACGAATTCTATAGTACGGCGCTCTGTCTAATCCATCCCCAAGTCAAATTGTCCCTCCGCTGAACTAGTAGTTCTTTCTGCCAACCTAACACCATTCTTCACACTGTCCCTGATACTTAATCTGCCCATAGCCGACTCCTGAAGCGTACTCAGCAACTCCTTACATATCCATTTGAATCCCTACTGACCATTTCAGTTTCTATTCAATCCAACTTATATACTTCCAGTGATGTCCCTCTTAGTCCATGGTTGTCTCTTAACAAATTAGCTCTCACCCAAGTTTATAACAAGGCTCTCATATGGCAGGCTCAATTACTTTCACTATGAACCCCTTTACCACCTGTATTATAATTCCTCTTTAGAAAGTTTTTGATTCATCCCCATCTAGCATTAATATCTCAAACCCCTCATATAACACCCTTGAGGCATATACTTTATATAGAAACCCTTCATGGGAGATACACCACACCGAACTCTTTCAGCCCATTATGTAACGAAAAACAAGGATTATCAAGTCAACCGATCACCTCCAAGGAACTAGCCTCGGGCTTCGAGTGTAACAAGGCATTCCAATTTTCCATCCTCTAATCCTGGGCAATCCCTACTCGGCCCTAATGTACTGAATCATCCCATGCAGATAACATGTCCTTATATGGTATCTTTTTAGTTGGTATCTCCTACATCTTGTGCATACTGATTAATCATCACTAAGCCTCATCACCGTCTTGATGGCTATCTTGTAAACTATACCCCTTCCTGTCAAAACCAAAAGATTGAGAACTATCAGAAGTTCTTTTATTCCGATTACTGAGTATCTGCCCTGACTGAGTTCCACCAATGGGAACACCGTCATCCGTATTTCTTGCCCTTCAACACTCACGCTCCATACTTCATTCCTTATATCTCAGATACCATGGTCGTCCCTGCTGCCCAGGCATTGACGAAAACCTCATGCACCGGAGCGGCCCTGATGCTCTGGATCATTCCAGCGTTTAATCCTTAAATGAGTTATCATTTCTGGTTACATCCACTTGTGTCAACTTCCAAAGTGGATTGGCTAACTCTTCAAACTTGTTGACATACTCTGTTGTTGTCTTACCATTCTAAACCATATTCATAAAATTACTAGTCCCCGAAGATCCGACCACGTCTGTGGTACCATTTTTGTGCATTCTTTTGCCACAACTACTTGACACAATTGCTCTGTCACAACCTATCATCTTTATGTAACCAAGGACGGAATTAGCTATGCTCATCCACTAATCAATTCCTAGGCCACTCCAACCCTTCCTTAAAACCAAGGAATTATGCCTCTAAAGCCTTTAACATAGTATTTTTGTCTGTCTGTATCTTCAAGTCAACCAACACTTGTGACCCTGCTGTTACACTATACCAAACCAAAAACTTGCTATTATACCCATCTAGTCTTCTTTATCAGACCTCATAACTTACTTACATACCAGCGAACCTCCGCTGCGACCTTCAGGGGCAGATGGAGGGTTCCCACTCCTTATCTATCATCTGCAACTCCTACCATATCATTACCAAGTCAATTTAACCATTCCGAGCACAAACAATCTGAATTTACCTGCCATTACTGACTAAACCCTTCATCCCTGATGTTCATATCCAGAACCATTCCACAGGCAGGTCTAAACAATCACAATAGCCATATGCATATAAAGCATAACAAACACCAATCCACATTACTATGCATTAGTTAATAACTTCATTGCCACTAAATATAATAATGTTCATCATGCTTTCCATATAGCAATAAATAGATAAAACATGTAAATTCAATTTAAACAATTAACCACATGTAATCAATATCCAAACTGTTATTCAAATATCCATCCACATGCAATAGCAATGCTAATCAGCACGCCTTGATATCATCACACAACAGTCAAGGGCCAGGCCCTATCAGAGTCTCATGCTTCCTATTGCTCACACAAATTAATGCATTTATATTCCATTCAAGCACTTAAGCATATAATCTCATATATTCAATTACGGAAACTTGAGTCGAGATTGTCTTTAGCGGCAAATGTACATGTCCAGCCAGTCTTCAAGAACCCTTAAACCTAGGATAGTCTGATACCAAGTTGTAACACCCTGGATAGCCAAGACCGTTACATTGTGTAATTATAAAGGTGCAAGACTTGCTAATCAAGTCATATAGTTGAAAATGTGGTCCTAAAGTCATAATTAGGCAAAGATTAAAAGGTTTTAGTCATAAACAGATAATTTTCATATAAAATGGTTGTTTAGTACATGGGATCCCAAAACAGGGTTTAAAAGACACATTTACAAAAAATCCCAGAAGTCGTAAATAACTCAGGCCACTCTAATGGCAAAATACACATTTTAGGCTTCTGTCCCTGTACAAACCCTCGACCGTGGTGGCCGAGCAGCTGATATTGTACACCTCGCCCCAGAGCTCTCCAACTCATGGTTGGTCCAACATATCCTTGCCTTTACCTGCACCACGTAGCACCCGTGAGCCGAGGCCCAGCAAGAAAACATAATATTGTAGCATGATCAATATCAATAATCAAATCTTTCACAAGCATAACCAAGTATTCAACAATTCGTCAAATTCACCTACTCAATGATAACAAATGACAAATTTGTTGGGGTTTTATGCCCTAATTAAAACCCAAATTCTTTGTAATCTCATTTTATTATCAATAAAAGAATAGAAATCATTTTTTGACTTGGTCAATCACTTTGCTCACATGTTTTATTTTCATGATTATTTATTTAATATAAACTTCTATTAAATCCCGAGCATGCATATAGCTAATCTTATTTATAGTGACGTAATCACAGTGGAATATAAATATGATTATATGTTCAAAATAAGTTAGTCCTAAGATTAGTCAGTGCACCGGATTTACACTGACTTGCCAATCTACGATATGATCTACTTACACATTACAGTGTTATGTTCTTTCCAGAACATTAGCAAAGTAGATAAGATCGGATGTATTTGTTACATCGGACAGGACCGATATTGACAGTTGATAAGATAAGTAAACATACCGTTATTATCTATTCTAGTCATATCATATAGTTGACCATAGGTCAATTCAATCTCAATTCTGAGTGGTTAGTATTCTAACTGATTGTATTATTTGAGTTCTTTGACTTGTTCGTTACCAGCTTACCCTACGGACTAGCCCATACTTACATCTTGGGAACTCGGTAGTATAATTGAGTGGGAGTGTTAATCATAGATATGAACATCTATAGCTTCTGATGAAGACGTGAAACGATGGTTTCCTTTTAGTTTGGTTCAAGGTGTTAAATGATAGAGATCTCATTTCAGTAATTAAATTAGTTTACTGAAATATCATTTACAAGGAACTAAGTGTTTTAAGGATAAAATACAATGAGGGGTAAAACGGTATTTTAGTCCTATCTCATTGTAGACCGTCTATAGAGGATTGAGTGACAATTATGGTTGTAACAATGGATAATTAATAGCGTATCTATATTTGTTATAGAGCGTTCTATGAATTCAAGAGTGCAATTCCAAGTCTATAGTGGAGTCACGAGGAATTAATAAGTTAGTAAATTTATTTGTTAAATTTATGATAACTTATTGGAGCTTGATTTCATAGGCCCATGGTCCCCATTGTACCTTGGATAAAATCATCTAGATAGTCTCAATTAATTGATTTAATCATCAATTAGAATTATCAAAGTTGACCAGGTCAATTTTGGATAGTTTCACAGAGTTGTGTAATTTTGAGAAGAAAAGAGAAATTATGGCAGATTTATTAATTAAGATAAATTGGTATCTAAATTAATAAATAAATTTAAATCAAGGTTCAAATTATAAATAATTAATTTGATAAAGGATTTAAATAATTATTTAATTAATTAAATCAATAGAAAATAATACAGGCCTTGATTTTAAGTCCAATGGGCTTATAATCAAATGGGAAATTTCACGGGCCTATAGCCCATGATAATTTCGACCTAGGGCTTCAAAATGGCTGTTATTTTATTGATTTTTTAATTAAATTAAATGGCCTAATTGAGTCTATAAAAGGAGTGCTTATAGAGAAGTCAAAACAATGGTTTTTGATAAGTCAGATTTTCTGATAGTTTTATATTCTCTCTAAACACAAGTCCTTTTCTAAGCCTCTTTGTATTTTCTCTTCTTCTCTCTATATCTATCTCATGTGTTGAGAATTGCCCACACTAGTCTAGGTGGTTCTAAGGATACATTGGAAGATCGTGAAGAAAATAGAAGATCGGTTCAGTTTCTTGATAATACTCTGCGACAAAGAGGATACAAGAGTTAGAGAAACTGAAGGAAGGACTCTTAATTCCGCTGCGTATACTGTAAGTATTATATTGTTTGTTTCTCTTTGAATTCAATTTAGAAACATGTTTTAGGCTATCTCGTATTAATTTGTTTAATATTAGATATACATGAAAATAAATAAAGATCCTGTATAAGTTTTTTCCAACATATTCACCGTTGGGGAATCTCCTAATGGGGTGGGGAATTTAATTTAATTTATTTTTAAATAAATGGAATCCCTACGTGGAGTCCATTTATTTAAAAAATAAATTTTAGAATAAAAATGGTGAATTATATAAATTAAAATATGACACAATATTTATGATTTAAAATGCTAAATATTATCCCAAATAAAATTTAAAATAAAAAAGTTACTAATATACTACAATAGCATATAGAGAACAATATAAAATACATAAAAAATATTATAAAAATAGATAAAAATTTAAATGGGGCCCAGTCGAGGCGGAGAGTGCCATCCCCACCCCCGTCCCATTTAACATTCGGGGATTGAAAATGATTCCCGTTCCCCATTTAGATGTGGCTTTCCTGCCCCATTAGGGGCGGTCCCCACGGGGTCTCGTCGCCATGGGAAAAATGTGCATCCCTACTCGACGGTGACTCCTGACCCCAGCTCCGGCACTGACCTCGATCCTGGGCCACTCGACACGGACCTTACTACAATACAACCTAATTTTTAAAATATTACAATAAAAACTAACATATATAATTTCTTATGTATTAAATAATACAGTTAATGTTGTATTAAAATTTATGATTGTAATAATTAATACAATGCAAAATTAAATACAAACATAATGTTCTACTTATTTAATGCAATACCTTTATACGACATGCCAAACATGCTCTTAGTATATGTAAATTAATGAGGAGAACTATAGATACATTTTGTATGCAATATACACATTCTATGTTCAACATTTCATATTTTGCAAGAAAAGAAAAGAAAATTGTATGTATGAATATATAGTGTTAAACGTGGTTAAGGATTGAGTATAATGAGATACATGCAATTGACGAATATTATTTTAGAATTAAAGAATTTAAAACCATAAGACCATTTTCTAAAGTTCTCTTGAAAAATAGTCTGTTTTAAGAAAGATGATTATATCTTAAGAATAGAATAATTTGAAACATTCCAATCTTTACACCAAAAAGAAGAGAAAAAACGGTTAAGAATCATTTCAATTTGACCCATTTGGAATTGTGAAAAGAGACTTGGATTTTAATATTAGAAAAATCTTAGAAAAAAATATTTTGAACAAAAACTTCATGTTTATAAAAATGCATAGAATAAGGTGGAAAGACAATTTTTTAAATTATACTCTCAAGCTAAATGCATGCAGTTTTGACACTAGATTGAGATTGTGATGAATATTTAAAATTAATCTCATTTGTGTGTGATCACTGATTCCAGTTTCAATTCTAGATCATACTCGATCCCATGTATGATGAAAAAATTGACAGCACAATATTCAACACTGCTTAAAACCAAGCTAAATAGTACGATTTGTCATTAGATTTAATGAAAAATGCATTGGAGATCTTTTGTTATGCTCAAGCTTCATTTTATGGTTAGAAAAACCAGGTCCTAATTTCTTTTACTAGGGAAGCTTTACATGTTTTTTTTTCTTTTAAAGTTTCAACTCAAAAATCAGTAGTATGATAGGTACCTGCTTAAGTCCCTACAATCTTTGAGAGACAGAAAACTCTACCATGCTCTTAAGCAATTCTCATTGTATCATTATGAAAAATTAACCATAGACTAAAAGTTCGTAATTATTTATACGGTAAGACTTCCATAATGTGCTCTATATTGGAATAACTTTCCTATACTCATAATTTTTTTAATTATAAATAAGAATAAATTTTACATTATAATAAATTATAATATATTTTGGTTCCACCTTTAAAAAATATGTCTCCAGAGTAATAATTGTGTTAATATTAAATATTTTTATATATAAGCTATCTTATACATACTAAAAATTTATGATAAAATTAATTATCAATTTAGACTTATAAAATAACTTTATATATTTCCGATCGTTATATAAATATGTACATTGTAGCTATACTTTTTATGTTAATTTCGTTTATCAATGTTAATACATTGAATTTGACATATTTTATCAATTATTATTTAATTTAGATTTAAATGTATATATTTCCAACATTTTATAGATATAACTTTATATGTTGGTCCCAACATTATTACTAAGTTTTACTCTATATATATCTAATAAATATATACATATTTCCCACAATATATCATCACCAATAAAATAACAACTATCCCATGTGTATAGACTGAAAGTGATTCATTCTTCCCATATTTTCTCAGCTACCAAACTGACCAACAAAGCCCAATAATAATTCACTTTAGAGATAGGCAGAGGCAAACAAAAATTGACACAAACTTTAAATTCTATAATCCAAGCATGTCAACAAGTTGTTCTCCACCTAGAACAACACAAAATCCCCAATTCATAGAGTTCAAGACACATATAATATCTAAGCATGTACATAGCAGTAGGATTACCTCAAGTTTCCAGGTTCATGATTTGCTCCCACAAGTATTGAGAATCGGGATTTCGATTCATACTTAGAGACCTATTAAGCAATTTAGCTAGCTCCCATAAGATTCCAGATTTGGATTTCAAGTTTTTTTTTTCTACCGAAAACGACATGGTGCAACTTGTGGAAAAGAAGAATGTACATACATTTGTGTATGCCTATATATGTTATGTGATAAAAGCCATATTTACACGGGTGACATGATGAATCATCAAATTAACCTAGAATAATTCTTGTATTATTTTATTAATATTTTTGTAAAATAAATTCAAATAAGTCTATATTTAAATTTAAATGATTATTATATTGCAACAAATGAGAAGATATTTATAATATATAATTTCTCAAATTACCAAGTCTACCGTTATGCTTCACTATATACAAAGCTGATAAAGTTTATTTGTAAAAGGTACTTGAATTCTAATTTCCAGAGAACATACTATTTCAATTTGTCATCACTTTTCTTTATAGTGAAAACAATGGATGTATGCTCGAGATTATACTTGAACTGTTATAAATTGCTTGTGTTCTTGATTTATTTTCACAAATTTTATTTCAATATTGTTTTCTGGCACAAGTTTTCTCCTAGAAGTTTGTGCATATCTGATTGACAATTTCACATGTCAACAATATGATTATACATGTATAGATCGAAAGCATAAAAAATCAATGTTTTATGATCTACATATATATAAGTCTACAAACATTAACATTTTTAACTACACCATATCAAATGTAATAAATAGAATTATACCCAAAAGAGAAAAATAGTCTATCTATTAAACTGACCTCATTATGAGTCTGATACTTTCGGATCCATGATTTCTTCTCTATCGATGAATCGGTCGAGCATTTCCTTATCTCGCAAAACCAAACAATCGTTTTCCTTCCTGAAGCGGTCATAGCGACGTTTCACTACATAATTATACATATACTCTTTGAAAGAAGCCGGAACAAACCTAAAAGTGCTCAAAGCAGAGTACATGAATGGCAAGTAGGAGACCAATCTGAGCGCAGCTGCAGAGCCTTGGTGGAATAGACCAAGACCCTCGACGAATAGAAATCATTGATGAACGTCGTCTCGATCAAGATCGCAAAGGTGAGTAGGGCTCGACTGTCTCGGATTGAAGGCAACATAATTTGATTTTCCTGTACTTGTTTAGTTAGTTTGATGATCCATTTCACTCCTCGGTGGAAGAGATTGCAGATGCAATCGAAAACCACCACACATGGCTGAAGGATGTTGACTCAAAGTCTTCGTGACCTTATTTTGATGATATACAAAACAAATATTTGATTATTATTTGTTACTAATTTATTCTTAACTTTGTAGTACACAAGAACACTATTCCAAGTAATCAAAGAACCAAGGGTTCCAAGAAGTTTTCAAAGGCTCAAAGAACTCAGGACTAAGTGTGATTAAAGTTTACATATTTTCTTTAGTCTTGTAAAAAGAGTAATTACTCATTAGCTAAATTCTTTTTCATCAAAAGTTTTTCTAAAAGTCACTTTTTAAAGAAAATTATTTTGAAGAGATTTATTAAAAATATGATTGTATAAAATTTATATAATATTTCTTAGAGGAGAAATACTTGTTTTATAAATATCTTCATAGTTATATAACTATTTTATAATATAAAACAATGTTCTAAAATTGGTGGTAACAACTTAGAACAAAAAGTGATTTAAAAAAGGCCAACTGCTCAATTTTTGCACAGGCTGGTCGACTGCCCTATGCATGTCGGTTGACTGGCATGTCGCCCCTTGTGGGCCCTGCAGTGTGGCAGCTTTTGCTTTAAATGTACGACTCCAACGACTCTTTTAGCCGGTCGATTGGTTGCTCGCCCAGTTGATGTCAGAGAGCCCCAAAATGCCCCCAATGGCTCTTTTTCTCTTCTCTCTATAAATAAACTCATTTTTAGACTCAATTTGTAGCTAAGATCAGTCATATATCATACTATTGAGCAATTACAAGTGTTCTAAGCATTTATGCTCTTCATCCTTTTCAAAACACTTCTTCATACACACTGAGTCAAAGTTGTGATTATTTTCATTAGTGTGTTTGCATTTCTCTCTAGGTTCTTACATTGTATTTCATCATCTAAGAGAGAGTTGTGCTTTGTTCTTTCACTTTAAAAAACCTTTCATTGTATTGAGGTGAGGTTGACACCTGTATTGTAAACAACCCGGTATAGGTGAGATTAACACTTCAATAATCAGAGTGAGGTTGATAGTCCTTTTGAGAAACTATTGTAAAAGGTTTGGGTAAGACCTTGGTGAAAATTCCCCGGATGTAAAAAGGATTGATCAAGTCCATAACTTAATCTGGCATTAGAACTCAAAGTTCATGCTACCTTTGAAGACCAAGAACCTTGTAAAATCGAGAGTTTGCATCCCTATAACCTTAAAATCCTTTACATTCGTGCTTACTTGATTATTTACATTGGTTCTATCTATTTATTGCATGAAAGTTTCACTGAGTTGCTAGAAGTAGATAGTTAAGTTTTAAATTATGAAATTAGTTTTAAATTTCCAATTCACCCCCTCTTGGAAACATATCTTGGGCTAACAATTGGTATCAAAGCTAAGGTACTCATATTTGATTAGATTTTACAATCTAAATTATATATGGTGTTTCCAAGTACTTCACAAAATAGCATGGTAGAAGGTTTCAACACAACTATGGCTCATTTTTTCAATGGTGTAGACATTCCTTATTGGAAAATTAATATGTAAACTTATCTTCAATCTATTGATTATGAATTATGGCATATTGTTTGTGATTGACCTTATGTCCCTAAGCATATAGTGAATGAGAAGAAATTAGTCCAAAAATATAAGGATTTTGATGAAAATGACAAGAAAATGCTATCAAAACATGCTAAGGCTAAGTATGCTCTCATTTGTGGTTTAGATAGAGATATTGTAATGCCCTGGGTAGCCAAGACCGTTGCACTGTGTGATTATAAAGATGCAAGACTTGCTAATTGTTGACCCACGATTTGGCCAACTGACACGGAGTCAAAATATGAATGATATAGACGAATGTAAAGAGAATAACGTAATGACAAAAGCAAAGAAAACACAGTGATTTATAGTGGTTCGGCCCCAGGATCTGGTAATGACCTACGTCCACTTAGAATAATATTGATATGGAACCAAAAGTGTGATCAGAGAACTTGGGTTCAATGAGTTTCAACACTTCTGACAAAATAATACAATTTGACTAGGAGAAATTCTATATCTCTATGATTCAGCAGCCAAAAAAAAGTCCCTTCCCCTTGAGCTATATCTTGCTATTTATAGGCTCATGGAGGGTTACAAAATATTGTTACAGATATTATCCCCTGAATAATGGGATATCCCGAAGATTGCAAGAGATAAATTCGGGATTCCCAAAGATCTTCCCATAAATGTTGCCTTGCCAGCGGAACCACCGACTAGACTGGTCGTGGGAAAGACAGGCTTGTCCTGCTTCTGCTGCGTCTCCTGGTCGATACTCTAGCAGACGCCGTCCAGGTATCAGCCACGTGTCAAGAGATTATCTGCCATGTCACAAATGCTAATTTATTGGATAACACTAATCAAGTCATATAGTTGAAAATGTGGTCCTAAAGCTTAAAAGGTTTTAGTCATAAATAGATAATTTTCATATAAAATGATTGTTTAGTACATGGAATCCCAAAACAGGGTTTAAAAGACACATTTAAAAAAAAATCCCAGAAGTCGTAAATAACTCAGGCCACTCTACTGGAAAAATACACATTTTAGGTTTCCGTCCCTGTACAAACCCTCGACCTTGGCGGCCGAGCAGCTGACAATGTACACCTCGCCCCCAGAGCTCTCCAACTCATAGTTGGTCCAACATATCCTTGCCTTTACCTGCACCACGTACCACCCGTGAGCTGAGGTCCAGCAAGAAAACATAATATTGCAGCGTGATCAATATCAATAATCAAATATTTCACAAGCATAACCAAGTATTTAACAATTCATCAACTTCACCTACTCAATGATAACAAACGACAAATTAACAATTTTTCATCCAAATAATCAACATATCATATTCATCAAGTTAACAACAATAATCACATTCATAATCAAAATTTTATCACAACCATCAAATGATACTCAGGGTCGGCGCCCTTAGGTTGCACCCCCTGTTTAACTCACTGTCTTCAGCTCACTTAGGCCGCCCCCAGTGTTATACCCACTGACTCCGGCCAGCTTAACCGAGCTCAATGATTAATAAGTCATCCTCAGCTACCAGTGGCTGAGCCGCGCCCTGTGCTCAAATATTGATTCCGACACCCTTAGGTCGTTTATCATATGTCCCCGTGGCGTAATACCACCTCATGACATTATATACAAATATAGGGAACGCATAGTCCCAACTTAACCACCTAACCAGGTGCAACTTTCTTACCTTAGATTCCAATAGCATTGATTAGCAAAATTGACCTTCAAGCACGATCTCGTCCGAGCCCTAGCGTAAACCTAGTCACAGCCACAAATTAGAATCATCACCAAACTTCAATTCCAAAACCTAGCCTCAAGACCAATCTCGAGCCCTCGGGAAGCCCTAATTCCACCAAACAGAGTTGTGGAATCAAACCCCGAGCCCCCTTGGCAAAAACCCTAAGAAATAACCCAAAAATCCCCTTCTGGAAACAGGGTAGCGCTACAATGCCACAAAGTGGGCACTATAGTGCTACAAACAGAGCCAAATCACCCAAACAGCCCTGGCCTAGCGCTGTAGCGCCGAAAGGCTAGCGCTACAGTGCTAGTTACAGCACCCAACTTCCCAGATTTGTCTCCTTTGAATTTCCTCGAACCAAAACCCACCAAAACTCCTCCAAACCTCAACCACACTCCAAAATGAGCCTACCATCATCTATATCTCACCCTACATGACCCAATAACCCAAAACTTAGCCACATGCACCTTTAAACAAAGAAAACAAGATTTGACTCCAAGACTCAAGAACTCAACCAGAAAACTAGAACAACCCAGAAATTCAAGTGTTCAAGCTCAGAATTTCTTACCTCAAGTGGAGAATTCGACCTTGGGCTACCCTTAGTATCCTTCCAGCCTTTAGCTCCTCAATTCTTCAAGCTTAATTCCCTAGAATTCCCATCCAAAACTCAATTCAAGCACAACTAATCAAAACAAGAAAAACTCAGACTAAACTCTTTAAGCCTTACCTTAATTTGATGGTTAATCCCAGCTAACCCTCTACAACTTCTTCAAGGATCAAGGTTCCAAAGCTTAGCTGTGACTCCCTCTGAATTTACAGCTTCAAATTCCTCTAGAAATGGTGAAGAGACCAAATCGAGAGAGAGAAAGAGATATACCACATACCCTGTTTTTCCTTCTTTCTTTCCTTCTCTATTCTTTCCTTTAACTTCTAAGACTTTCTGCAGCTTCCACTAAAGCCATAAAGCAGTAAACACCAAAAGACCATATTTCCCTCCCAATTAAAACCAAGCTTTTAAACATTCTAAGGGTATTTTAGTCATTGCTCCAAATTCCCGCTAATTGTTCAAGTATCCCTAATAATTTCTGCTTACATCCCGATGCCAAACTAATCGCCATTTATTTTCCTCAGTATCAAATATTCTCCAATATATTTCCCAAATTCCCAAAAATACCCCCAGGCTCCCCCGAGCCGGGTATAAATCCCCACTGTGACTTTTTCGCTAAATCGCTCATGAGGATCGCCTTGAGTCTCAAACCGCAAATATATTCACATAATAATGTGGTCTCAACAATTTATCACAAATAATCATGTTTATGCCCTCAACGGGCCAAAATTACAATTATACCCTTATAACCTAATCAGGGCCTACATGCATAATAATACTCATAGTCATGCATCTCATATATTCATATAATCATATAAGCATGCTTATCACATAATCATGAATCTAATCATATCCATATACTCATTTAATCATGCATGTCATATAATCATGCATTTGATCATTCATTCACATAGATACCAATTATGACATCCTGACACACTAATCAAGGCCCTTAAGCCTTATTAGCTAATTTTGGGTAGTTACAACTATCCCCTCCTTACAACAATTTTGTCCTCGAAATTTATTCGAACACACACCAGGTGACAACTCCCATACCTCTGACCATACCTCCAGAGTCTAATTCTTTACCTTTGATCCCATAATAACACTCTAACTAGAGTGACAGTCTTGTTCCATATGATCTTATCTTATAACTTTAATCTCATTAACCTTTTCTCACTTCAAAAACTCTGCTGAACCCCAAAGTCTACTCAATCCATCAGCGATCATTTTTCGTCCTGTTATTGACACCAATAAAACCCATAAGCCATTACCCATACCAGGATAAGACAAACTTGTAAGCCCCTGGCCTAATTCTTGGTACGATCTCAAAATTCTTTTTAACTAGGAATCAAACTCTTTTTTTTTTCTTTATATCATCATACTCTTTTTTGTCTGCACTACTTGGGGACTTACAAGTCTCCTGCTCTAGAATTTAGTGTTCCAACACTTGATTTTTTTTTGCGAACCCTTTTTGTCCTTTTAGACAGGCAGACGCTCCTGCCCTAATAATTATCATAACCTCATTGGTTTTCCCCCGAACCAATACTGAACCATAATACTCGTTGTCTTTCGCTTGCTTACTTATAATCAACACCACACACCTCCTATCTTACCATATCTTATGTTGTGTCACCTCAGCCGCAAGCCAACATTCATCACTGTGGCTGCTCACCAAAGCATTATAATTTTCTTAATATCCCAAACATTTACACATTCATAAAATAGCCATCAATCCTTTAGATTGTCATTTTTTCCACAGACAGCCACCAATTCTAAGATCCAATCTTATCCCCTTCGTTCTCTAATTTCTTTCCAGAACCTGGAGAATTAAAGAGTCTTAACCGTTATCATCAATTGTCACACCATGTCACTCATTCATATGAACCAAACTATATTAACTCAATCTGCCGAGTTATAACCTTTCAGGTCTAATTACCCTACTTATAGTCCAATGTGGTCCACACTAATGATCCACTACTATACCTTGTTACCTTTAGGATCTTCACCTTAATATCAAGTTCCATCCGATCACTCACCCGATCTTTATTTCTTAACTCGTATCACAATGGTAGGTTTCTTAACCATTCTCATAAAATCCTCTTCCTGAATTTCATTGCCCATCGAGACATATACCTATCCATAACCCAT
The DNA here is from genome assembly GCF_963169125.1 of Humulus lupulus. Lineage (NCBI taxonomy): Eukaryota > Viridiplantae > Streptophyta > Magnoliopsida > Rosales > Cannabaceae > Humulus > Humulus lupulus. The sequence continues at coordinate 142,815,421 of NC_084801.1, read as the reverse complement.
CACCGACACCATACCAATCCCCATTGTTATTGTATCTGACCTTGCTGTAACATGTAGGATCATGTCTATCCGACACAGACCATCCCCAGTAAGAGATCGACTTCCAAATTAATTTTCCCAGTAAGTCTCACCGAACCCTGATCTCAGGATTTTTCCTTTACAAACAACCAAGCGCTCAAATCTCTTACGCTTTACCTTCACTATCAACTGAGTATTCTCTATACACTGACCATGTTTCCATTCGTTCACCTTTTGCAAGGCTCAAACCACCATCTCTTTAGTCTATATCTGGGCGCGTCTCAAACTTGATGTGCCACTTACAGTCTTATGTTTTAAAAACAAAGTCAAATCCATTCTCACTACTCTTTTGTAACCATTTGCTACACAGGAAATTCTATATCACGAGGTGTTGACCAATCCTTATTCCGTCTTTCAAAAATCTGACACAAAGTTGTCCATTCAGTCCACCCTTAGATTCTTTTGTTGTTCTAATCTCTGATGTGGCCGCCCTCCAAAGATACTTATGTAGTAGAAGACATATTCACTAGTCTCGTTGTGCTTCTTATCCTTCAGATGTTCTTCAGTAATCTCTCTGTGGCTTCTGACTGAACCTCTTCATACCTGATCCCTTTTCTTCCTGTAGCATGACCTTGAATATCCTTGGCGAGATTATAACCGACACCTTCTGTAGCCTTACCTGTTACCCTGCTTCTTTAGTCTTAGTATCGTCAGTGTAGTAGTCATTCGCATTTTGCTTATAGCTGGAGAGTAGTTAAATGCATCCTTGACGAACCTAGATGTGGCTTATTCATATCTTTCCTGTACTTTCTACTTGTTGAACTTTCCTGTGTTGTTGAAGCTTAAGTCAGTCAAGAATCTCTACTGATAATCCACCTCACCCCACTTGGTACAAGTGATAATTCCTGAAATGCCCTTTTCCTTGATCCTCATCTGGTAATAACCAGATCAAAGATCAATCCCTAAAGACATTATCTTGTCTTGTAACCGGGCATTTAAACTCTTCATCCTTAACAGATGATAACAACGAATTCTATAGTACGGCGCTCTGTCTAATCCATCCCCAAGTCAAATTGTCCCTCCGCTGAACTAGTAGTTCTTTCTGCCAACCTAACACCATTCTTCACACTGTCCCTGATACTTAATCTGCCCATAGCCGACTCCTGAAGCGTACTCAGCAACTCCTTACATATCCATTTGAATCCCTACTGACCATTTCAGTTTCTATTCAATCCAACTTATATACTTCCAGTGATGTCCCTCTTAGTCCATGGTTGTCTCTTAACAAATTAGCTCTCACCCAAGTTTATAACAAGGCTCTCATATGGCAGGCTCAATTACTTTCACTATGAACCCCTTTACCACCTGTATTATAATTCCTCTTTAGAAAGTTTTTGATTCATCCCCATCTAGCATTAATATCTCAAACCCCTCATATAACACCCTTGAGGCATATACTTTATATAGAAACCCTTCATGGGAGATACACCACACCGAACTCTTTCAGCCCATTATGTAACGAAAAACAAGGATTATCAAGTCAACCGATCACCTCCAAGGAACTAGCCTCGGGCTTCGAGTGTAACAAGGCATTCCAATTTTCCATCCTCTAATCCTGGGCAATCCCTACTCGGCCCTAATGTACTGAATCATCCCATGCAGATAACATGTCCTTATATGGTATCTTTTTAGTTGGTATCTCCTACATCTTGTGCATACTGATTAATCATCACTAAGCCTCATCACCGTCTTGATGGCTATCTTGTAAACTATACCCCTTCCTGTCAAAACCAAAAGATTGAGAACTATCAGAAGTTCTTTTATTCCGATTACTGAGTATCTGCCCTGACTGAGTTCCACCAATGGGAACACCGTCATCCGTATTTCTTGCCCTTCAACACTCACGCTCCATACTTCATTCCTTATATCTCAGATACCATGGTCGTCCCTGCTGCCCAGGCATTGACGAAAACCTCATGCACCGGAGCGGCCCTGATGCTCTGGATCATTCCAGCGTTTAATCCTTAAATGAGTTATCATTTCTGGTTACATCCACTTGTGTCAACTTCCAAAGTGGATTGGCTAACTCTTCAAACTTGTTGACATACTCTGTTGTTGTCTTACCATTCTAAACCATATTCATAAAATTACTAGTCCCCGAAGATCCGACCACGTCTGTGGTACCATTTTTGTGCATTCTTTTGCCACAACTACTTGACACAATTGCTCTGTCACAACCTATCATCTTTATGTAACCAAGGACGGAATTAGCTATGCTCATCCACTAATCAATTCCTAGGCCACTCCAACCCTTCCTTAAAACCAAGGAATTATGCCTCTAAAGCCTTTAACATAGTATTTTTGTCTGTCTGTATCTTCAAGTCAACCAACACTTGTGACCCTGCTGTTACACTATACCAAACCAAAAACTTGCTATTATACCCATCTAGTCTTCTTTATCAGACCTCATAACTTACTTACATACCAGCGAACCTCCGCTGCGACCTTCAGGGGCAGATGGAGGGTTCCCACTCCTTATCTATCATCTGCAACTCCTACCATATCATTACCAAGTCAATTTAACCATTCCGAGCACAAACAATCTGAATTTACCTGCCATTACTGACTAAACCCTTCATCCCTGATGTTCATATCCAGAACCATTCCACAGGCAGGTCTAAACAATCACAATAGCCATATGCATATAAAGCATAACAAACACCAATCCACATTACTATGCATTAGTTAATAACTTCATTGCCACTAAATATAATAATGTTCATCATGCTTTCCATATAGCAATAAATAGATAAAACATGTAAATTCAATTTAAACAATTAACCACATGTAATCAATATCCAAACTGTTATTCAAATATCCATCCACATGCAATAGCAATGCTAATCAGCACGCCTTGATATCATCACACAACAGTCAAGGGCCAGGCCCTATCAGAGTCTCATGCTTCCTATTGCTCACACAAATTAATGCATTTATATTCCATTCAAGCACTTAAGCATATAATCTCATATATTCAATTACGGAAACTTGAGTCGAGATTGTCTTTAGCGGCAAATGTACATGTCCAGCCAGTCTTCAAGAACCCTTAAACCTAGGATAGTCTGATACCAAGTTGTAACACCCTGGATAGCCAAGACCGTTACATTGTGTAATTATAAAGGTGCAAGACTTGCTAATCAAGTCATATAGTTGAAAATGTGGTCCTAAAGTCATAATTAGGCAAAGATTAAAAGGTTTTAGTCATAAACAGATAATTTTCATATAAAATGATTGTTTAGTACATGGGATCCCAAAACAGGGTTTAAAAGACACATTTACAAAAAATCCCAGAAGTCGTAAATAACTCAGGCCACTCTAATGGCAAAATACACATTTTAGGCTTCTGTCCCTGTACAAACCCTCGACCGTGGTGGCCGAGCAGCTGATATTGTACACCTCGCCCCAGAGCTCTCCAACTCATGGTTGGTCCAACATATCCTTGCCTTTACCTGCACCACGTAGCACCCGTGAGCCGAGGCCCAGCAAGAAAACATAATATTGTAGCATGATCAATATCAATAATCAAATCTTTCACAAGCATAACCAAGTATTCAACAATTCGTCAAATTCACCTACTCAATGATAACAAATGACAAATTTGTTGGGGTTTTATGCCCTAATTAAAACCCAAATTCTTTGTAATCTCATTTTATTATCAATAAAAGAATAGAAATCATTTTTTGACTTGGTCAATCACTTTGCTCACATGTTTTATTTTCATGATTATTTATTTAATATAAACTTCTATTAAATCCCGAGCATGCATATAGCTAATCTTATTTATAGTGACGTAATCACAGTGGAATATAAATATGATTATATGTTCAAAATAAGTTAGTCCTAAGATTAGTCAGTGCACCGGATTTACACTGACTTGCCAATCTACGATATGATCTACTTACACATTACAGTGTTATGTTCTTTCCAGAACATTAGCAAAGTAGATAAGATCGGATGTATTTGTTACATCGGACAGGACCGATATTGACAGTTGATAAGATAAGTAAACATACCGTTATTATCTATTCTAGTCATATCATATAGTTGACCATAGGTCAATTCAATCTCAATTCTGAGTGGTTAGTATTCTAACTGATTGTATTATTTGAGTTCTTTGACTTGTTCGTTACCAGCTTACCCTACGGACTAGCCCATACTTACATCTTGGGAACTCGGTAGTATAATTGAGTGGGAGTGTTAATCATAGATATGAACATCTATAGCTTCTGATGAAGACGTGAAACGATGGTTTCCTTTTAGTTTGGTTCAAGGTGTTAAATGATAGAGATCTCATTTCAGTAATTAAATTAGTTTACTGAAATATCATTTACAAGGAACTAAGTGTTTTAAGGATAAAATACAATGAGGGGTAAAACGGTATTTTAGTCCTATCTCATTGTAGACCGTCTATAGAGGATTGAGTGACAATTATGGTTGTAACAATGGATAATTAATAGCGTATCTATATTTGTTATAGAGCGTTCTATGAATTCAAGAGTGCAATTCCAAGTCTATAGTGGAGTCACGAGGAATTAATAAGTTAGTAAATTTATTTGTTAAATTTATGATAACTTATTGGAGCTTGATTTCATAGGCCCATGGTCCCCATTGTACCTTGGATAAAATCATCTAGATAGTCTCAATTAATTGATTTAATCATCAATTAGAATTATCAAAGTTGACCAGGTCAATTTTGGATAGTTTCACAGAGTTGTGTAATTTTGAGAAGAAAAGAGAAATTATGGCAGATTTATTAATTAAGATAAATTGGTATCTAAATTAATAAATAAATTTAAATCAAGGTTCAAATTATAAATAATTAATTTGATAAAGGATTTAAATAATTATTTAATTAATTAAATCAATAGAAAATAATACAGGCCTTGATTTTAAGTCCAATGGGCTTATAATCAAATGGGAAATTTCACGGGCCTATAGCCCATGATAATTTCGACCTAGGGCTTCAAAATGGCTGTTATTTTATTGATTTTTTAATTAAATTAAATGGCCTAATTGAGTCTATAAAAGGAGTGCTTATAGAGAAGTCAAAACAATGGTTTTTGATAAGTCAGATTTTCTGATAGTTTTATATTCTCTCTAAACACAAGTCCTTTTCTAAGCCTCTTTGTATTTTCTCTTCTTCTCTCTATATCTATCTCATGTGTTGAGAATTGCCCACACTAGTCTAGGTGGTTCTAAGGATACATTGGAAGATCGTGAAGAAAATAGAAGATCGGTTCAGTTTCTTGATAATACTCTGCGACAAAGAGGATACAAGAGTTAGAGAAACTGAAGGAAGGACTCTTAATTCCGCTGCGTATACTGTAAGTATTATATTGTTTGTTTCTCTTTGAATTCAATTTAGAAACATGTTTTAGGCTATCTCGTATTAATTTGTTTAATATTAGATATACATGAAAATAAATAAAGATCCTGTATAAGTTTTTTCCAACATATTCACCGTTGGGGAATCTCCTAATGGGGTGGGGAATTTAATTTAATTTATTTTTAAATAAATGGAATCCCTACGTGGAGTCCATTTATTTAAAAAATAAATTTTAGAATAAAAATGGTGAATTATATAAATTAAAATATGACACAATATTTATGATTTAAAATGCTAAATATTATCCCAAATAAAATTTAAAATAAAAAAGTTACTAATATACTACAATAGCATATAGAGAACAATATAAAATACATAAAAAATATTATAAAAATAGATAAAAATTTAAATGGGGCCCAGTCGAGGCGGAGAGTGCCATCCCCACCCCCGTCCCATTTAACATTCGGGGATTGAAAATGATTCCCGTTCCCCATTTAGATGTGGCTTTCCTGCCCCATTAGGGGCGGTCCCCACGGGGTCTCGTCGCCATGGGAAAAATGTGCATCCCTACTCGACGGTGACTCCTGACCCCAGCTCCGGCACTGACCTCGATCCTGGGCCACTCGACACGGACCTTACTACAATACAACCTAATTTTTAAAATATTACAATAAAAACTAACATATATAATTTCTTATGTATTAAATAATACAGTTAATGTTGTATTAAAATTTATGATTGTAATAATTAATACAATGCAAAATTAAATACAAACATAATGTTCTACTTATTTAATGCAATACCTTTATACGACATGCCAAACATGCTCTTAGTATATGTAAATTAATGAGGAGAACTATAGATACATTTTGTATGCAATATACACATTCTATGTTCAACATTTCATATTTTGCAAGAAAAGAAAAGAAAATTGTATGTATGAATATATAGTGTTAAACGTGGTTAAGGATTGAGTATAATGAGATACATGCAATTGACGAATATTATTTTAGAATTAAAGAATTTAAAACCATAAGACCATTTTCTAAAGTTCTCTTGAAAAATAGTCTGTTTTAAGAAAGATGATTATATCTTAAGAATAGAATAATTTGAAACATTCCAATCTTTACACCAAAAAGAAGAGAAAAAACGGTTAAGAATCATTTCAATTTGACCCATTTGGAATTGTGAAAAGAGACTTGGATTTTAATATTAGAAAAATCTTAGAAAAAAATATTTTGAACAAAAACTTCATGTTTATAAAAATGCATAGAATAAGGTGGAAAGACAATTTTTTAAATTATACTCTCAAGCTAAATGCATGCAGTTTTGACACTAGATTGAGATTGTGATGAATATTTAAAATTAATCTCATTTGTGTGTGATCACTGATTCCAGTTTCAATTCTAGATCATACTCGATCCCATGTATGATGAAAAAATTGACAGCACAATATTCAACACTGCTTAAAACCAAGCTAAATAGTACGATTTGTCATTAGATTTAATGAAAAATGCATTGGAGATCTTTTGTTATGCTCAAGCTTCATTTTATGGTTAGAAAAACCAGGTCCTAATTTCTTTTACTAGGGAAGCTTTACATGTTTTTTTTTCTTTTAAAGTTTCAACTCAAAAATCAGTAGTATGATAGGTACCTGCTTAAGTCCCTACAATCTTTGAGAGACAGAAAACTCTACCATGCTCTTAAGCAATTCTCATTGTATCATTATGAAAAATTAACCATAGACTAAAAGTTCGTAATTATTTATACGGTAAGACTTCCATAATGTGCTCTATATTGGAATAACTTTCCTATACTCATAATTTTTTTAATTATAAATAAGAATAAATTTTACATTATAATAAATTATAATATATTTTGGTTCCACCTTTAAAAAATATGTCTCCAGAGTAATAATTGTGTTAATATTAAATATTTTTATATATAAGCTATCTTATACATACTAAAAATTTATGATAAAATTAATTATCAATTTAGACTTATAAAATAACTTTATATATTTCCGATCGTTATATAAATATGTACATTGTAGCTATACTTTTTATGTTAATTTCGTTTATCAATGTTAATACATTGAATTTGACATATTTTATCAATTATTATTTAATTTAGATTTAAATGTATATATTTCCAACATTTTATAGATATAACTTTATATGTTGGTCCCAACATTATTACTAAGTTTTACTCTATATATATCTAATAAATATATACATATTTCCCACAATATATCATCACCAATAAAATAACAACTATCCCATGTGTATAGACTGAAAGTGATTCATTCTTCCCATATTTTCTCAGCTACCAAACTGACCAACAAAGCCCAATAATAATTCACTTTAGAGATAGGCAGAGGCAAACAAAAATTGACACAAACTTTAAATTCTATAATCCAAGCATGTCAACAAGTTGTTCTCCACCTAGAACAACACAAAATCCCCAATTCATAGAGTTCAAGACACATATAATATCTAAGCATGTACATAGCAGTAGGATTACCTCAAGTTTCCAGGTTCATGATTTGCTCCCACAAGTATTGAGAATCGGGATTTCGATTCATACTTAGAGACCTATTAAGCAATTTAGCTAGCTCCCATAAGATTCCAGATTTGGATTTCAAGTTTTTTTTTTCTACCGAAAACGACATGGTGCAACTTGTGGAAAAGAAGAATGTACATACATTTGTGTATGCCTATATATGTTATGTGATAAAAGCCATATTTACACGGGTGACATGATGAATCATCAAATTAACCTAGAATAATTCTTGTATTATTTTATTAATATTTTTGTAAAATAAATTCAAATAAGTCTATATTTAAATTTAAATGATTATTATATTGCAACAAATGAGAAGATATTTATAATATATAATTTCTCAAATTACCAAGTCTACCGTTATGCTTCACTATATACAAAGCTGATAAAGTTTATTTGTAAAAGGTACTTGAATTCTAATTTCCAGAGAACATACTATTTCAATTTGTCATCACTTTTCTTTATAGTGAAAACAATGGATGTATGCTCGAGATTATACTTGAACTGTTATAAATTGCTTGTGTTCTTGATTTATTTTCACAAATTTTATTTCAATATTGTTTTCTGGCACAAGTTTTCTCCTAGAAGTTTGTGCATATCTGATTGACAATTTCACATGTCAACAATATGATTATACATGTATAGATCGAAAGCATAAAAAATCAATGTTTTATGATCTACATATATATAAGTCTACAAACATTAACATTTTTAACTACACCATATCAAATGTAATAAATAGAATTATACCCAAAAGAGAAAAATAGTCTATCTATTAAACTGACCTCATTATGAGTCTGATACTTTCGGATCCATGATTTCTTCTCTATCGATGAATCGGTCGAGCATTTCCTTATCTCGCAAAACCAAACAATCGTTTTCCTTCCTGAAGCGGTCATAGCGACGTTTCACTACATAATTATACATATACTCTTTGAAAGAAGCCGGAACAAACCTAAAAGTGCTCAAAGCAGAGTACATGAATGGCAAGTAGGAGACCAATCTGAGCGCAGCTGCAGAGCCTTGGTGGAATAGACCAAGACCCTCGACGAATAGAAATCATTGATGAACGTCGTCTCGATCAAGATCGCAAAGGTGAGTAGGGCTCGACTGTCTCGGATTGAAGGCAACATAATTTGATTTTCCTGTACTTGTTTAGTTAGTTTGATGATCCATTTCACTCCTCGGTGGAAGAGATTGCAGATGCAATCGAAAACCACCACACATGGCTGAAGGATGTTGACTCAAAGTCTTCGTGACCTTATTTTGATGATATACAAAACAAATATTTGATTATTATTTGTTACTAATTTATTCTTAACTTTGTAGTACACAAGAACACTATTCCAAGTAATCAAAGAACCAAGGGTTCCAAGAAGTTTTCAAAGGCTCAAAGAACTCAGGACTAAGTGTGATTAAAGTTTACATATTTTCTTTAGTCTTGTAAAAAGAGTAATTACTCATTAGCTAAATTCTTTTTCATCAAAAGTTTTTCTAAAAGTCACTTTTTAAAGAAAATTATTTTGAAGAGATTTATTAAAAATATGATTGTATAAAATTTATATAATATTTCTTAGAGGAGAAATACTTGTTTTATAAATATCTTCATAGTTATATAACTATTTTATAATATAAAACAATGTTCTAAAATTGGTGGTAACAACTTAGAACAAAAAGTGATTTAAAAAAGGCCAACTGCTCAATTTTTGCACAGGCTGGTCGACTGCCCTATGCATGCCGGTTGACTGGCATGTCGCCCCTTGTGGGCCCTGCAGTGTGGCAGCTTTTGCTTTAAATGTACGACTCCAACGACTCTTTTAGCCGGTCGATTGGTTGCTCGCCCAGTTGATGTCAGAGAGCCCCAAAATGCCCCCAATGGCTCTTTTTCTCTTCTCTCTATAAATAAACTCATTTTTAGACTCAATTTGTAGCTAAGATCAGTCATATATCATACTATTGAGCAATTACAAGTGTTCTAAGCATTTATGCTCTTCATCCTTTTCAAAACACTTCTTCATACACACTGAGTCAAAGTTGTGATTATTTTCATTAGTGTGTTTGCATTTCTCTCTAGGTTCTTACATTGTATTTCATCATCTAAGAGAGAGTTGTGCTTTGTTCTTTCACTTTAAAAAACCTTTCATTGTATTGAGGTGAGGTTGACACCTGTATTGTAAACAACCCGGTATAGGTGAGATTAACACTTCAATAATCAGAGTGAGGTTGATAGTCCTTTTGAGAAACTATTGTAAAAGGTTTGGGTAAGACCTTGGTGAAAATTCCCCGGATGTAAAAAGGATTGATCAAGTCCATAACTTAATCTGGCATTAGAACTCAAAGTTCATGCTACCTTTGAAGACCAAGAACCTTGTAAAATCGAGAGTTTGCATCCCTATAACCTTAAAATCCTTTACATTCGTGCTTACTTGATTATTTACATTGGTTCTATCTATTTATTGCATGAAAGTTTCACTGAGTTGCTAGAAGTAGATAGTTAAGTTTTAAATTATGAAATTAGTTTTAAATTTCCAATTCACCCCCTCTTGGAAACATATCTTGGGCTAACAATTGGTATCAAAGCTAAGGTACTCATATTTGATTAGATTTTACAATCTAAATTATATATGGTGTTTCCAAGTACTTCACAAAATAGCATGGTAGAAGGTTTCAACACAACTATGGCTCATTTTTTCAATGGTGTAGACATTCCTTATTGGAAAATTAATATGTAAACTTATCTTCAATCTATTGATTATGAATTATGGCATATTGTTTGTGATTGACCTTATGTCCCTAAGCATATAGTGAATGAGAAGAAATTAGTCCAAAAATATAAGGATTTTGATGAAAATGACAAGAAAATGCTATCAAAACATGCTAAGGCTAAGTATGCTCTCATTTGTGGTTTAGATAGAGATATTGTAATGCCCTGGGTAGCCAAGACCGTTGCACTGTGTGATTATAAAGATGCAAGACTTGCTAATTGTTGACCCACGATTTGGCCAACTGACACGGAGTCAAAATATGAATGATATAGACGAATGTAAAGAGAATAACGTAATGACAAAAGCAAAGAAAACACAGTGATTTATAGTGGTTCGGCCCCAGGATCTGGTAATGACCTACGTCCACTTAGAATAATATTGATATGGAACCAAAAGTGTGATCAGAGAACTTGGGTTCAATGAGTTTCAACACTTCTGACAAAATAATACAATTTGACTAGGAGAAATTCTATATCTCTATGATTCAGCAGCCAAAAAAAAGTCCCTTCCCCTTGAGCTATATCTTGCTATTTATAGGCTCATGGAGGGTTACAAAATATTGTTACAGATATTATCCCCTGAATAATGGGATATCCCGAAGATTGCAAGAGATAAATTCGGGATTCCCAAAGATCTTCCCATAAATGTTGCCTTGCCAGCGGAACCACCGACTAGACTGGTCGTGGGAAAGACAGGCTTGTCCTGCTTCTGCTGCGTCTCCTGGTCGATACTCTAGCAGACGCCGTCCAGGTATCAGCCACGTGTCAAGAGATTATCTGCCATGTCACAAATGCTAATTTATTGGATAACACTAATCAAGTCATATAGTTGAAAATGTGGTCCTAAAGCTTAAAAGGTTTTAGTCATAAATAGATAATTTTCATATAAAATGATTGTTTAGTACATGGAATCCCAAAACAGGGTTTAAAAGACACATTTAAAAAAAAATCCCAGAAGTCGTAAATAACTCAGGCCACTCTACTGGAAAAATACACATTTTAGGTTTCCGTCCCTGTACAAACCCTCGACCTTGGCGGCCGAGCAGCTGACAATGTACACCTCGCCCCCAGAGCTCTCCAACTCATAGTTGGTCCAACATATCCTTGCCTTTACCTGCACCACGTACCACCCGTGAGCTGAGGTCCAGCAAGAAAACATAATATTGCAGCGTGATCAATATCAATAATCAAATATTTCACAAGCATAACCAAGTATTTAACAATTCATCAACTTCACCTACTCAATGATAACAAACGACAAATTAACAATTTTTCATCCAAATAATCAACATATCATATTCATCAAGTTAACAACAATAATCACATTCATAATCAAAATTTTATCACAACCATCAAATGATACTCAGGGTCGGCGCCCTTAGGTTGCACCCCCTGTTTAACTCACTGTCTTCAGCTCACTTAGGCCGCCCCCAGTGTTATACCCACTGACTCCGGCCAGCTTAACCGAGCTCAATGATTAATAAGTCATCCTCAGCTACCAGTGGCTGAGCCGCGCCCTGTGCTCAAATATTGATTCCGACACCCTTAGGTCGTTTATCATATGTCCCCGTGGCGTAATACCACCTCATGACATTATATACAAATATAGGGAACGCATAGTCCCAACTTAACCACCTAACCAGGTGCAACTTTCTTACCTTAGATTCCAATAGCATTGATTAGCAAAATTGACCTTCAAGCACGATCTCGTCCGAGCCCTAGCGTAAACCTAGTCACAGCCACAAATTAGAATCATCACCAAACTTCAATTCCAAAACCTAGCCTCAAGACCAATCTCGAGCCCTCGGGAAGCCCTAATTCCACCAAACAGAGTGGTGGAATCAAACCCCGAGCCCCCTTGGCAAAAACCCTAAGAAATAACCCAAAAATCCCCTTCTGGAAACAGGGTAGCGCTACAATGCCACAAAGTGGGCACTATAGTGCTACAAACAGAGCCAAATCACCCAAACAGCCCTGGCCTAGCGCTGTAGCGCCGAAAGGCTAGCGCTACAGTGCTAGTTACAGCACCCAACTTCCCAGATTTGTCTCCTTTGAATTTCCTCGAACCAAAACCCACCAAAACTCCTCCAAACCTCAACCACACTCCAAAATGAGCCTACCATCATCTATATCTCACCCTACATGACCCAATAACCCAAAACTTAGCCACATGCACCTTTAAACAAAGAAAACAAGATTTGACTCCAAGACTCAAGAACTCAACCAGAAAACTAGAACAACCCAGAAATTCAAGTGTTCAAGCTCAGAATTTCTTACCTCAAGTGGAGAATTCGACCTTGGGCTACCCTTAGTATCCTTCCAGCCTTTAGCTCCTCAATTCTTCAAGCTTAATTCCCTAGAATTCCCATCCAAAACTCAATTCAAGCACAACTAATCAAAACAAGAAAAACTCAGACTAAACTCTTTAAGCCTTACCTTAATTTGATGGTTAATCCCAGCTAACCCTCTACAACTTCTTCAAGGATCAAGGTTCCAAAGCTTAGCTGTGACTCCCTCTGAATTTACAGCTTCAAATTCCTCTAGAAATGGTGAAGAGACCAAATCGAGAGAGAGAAAGAGATATACCACATACCCTGTTTTTCCTTCTTTCTTTCCTTCTCTATTCTTTCCTTTAACTTCTAAGACTTTCTACAGCTTCCACTAAAGCCATAAAGCAGTAAACACCAAAAGACCATATTTCCCTCCCAATTAAAACCAAGCTTTTAAACATTCTAAGGGTATTTTAGTCATTGCTCCAAATTCCCGCTAATTGTTCAAGTATCCCTAATAATTTCTGCTTACATCCCGATGCCAAACTAATCGCCATTTATTTTCCTCAGTATCAAATATTCTCCAATATATTTCCCAAATTCCCAAAAATACCCCCAGGCTCCCCCGAGCCGGGTATAAATCCCCACTGTGACTTTTTCGCTAAATCGCTCATGAGGATCGCCTTGAGTCTCAAACCGCAAATATATTCACATAATAATGTGGTCTCAACAATTTATCACAAATAATCATGTTTATGCCCTCAACGGGCCAAAATTACAATTATACCCTTATAACCTAATCAGGGCCTACATGCATAATAATACTCATAGTCATGCATCTCATATATTCATATAATCATATAAGCATGCTTATCACATAATCATGAATCTAATCATATCCATATACTCATTTAATCATGCATGTCATATAATCATGCATTTGATCATTCATTCACATAGATACCAATTATGACATCCTGACACACTAATCAAGGCCCTTAAGCCTTATTAGCTAATTTTGGGTAGTTACAACTATCCCCTCCTTACAACAATTTTGTCCTCGAAATTTATTCGAACACACACCAGGTGACAACTCCCATACCTCTGACCATACCTCCAGAGTCTAATTCTTTACCTTTGATCCCATAATAACACTCTAACTAGAGTGACAGTCTTGTTCCATATGATCTTATCTTATAACTTTAATCTCATTAACCTTTTCTCACTTCAAAAACTCTGCTGAACCCCAAAGTCTACTCAATCCATCAGCGATCATTTTTCGTCCTGTTATTGACACCAATAAAACCCATAAGCCATTACCCATACCAGGATAAGACAAACTTGTAAGCCCCTGGCCTAATTCTTGGTACGATCTCAAAATTCTTTTTAACTAGGAATCAAACTCTTTTTTTTTTCTTTATATCATCATACTCTTTTTTGTCTGCACTACTTGGGGACTTACAAGTCTCCTGCTCTAGAATTTAGTGTTCCAACACTTGATTTTTTTTTGCGAACCCTTTTTGTCCTTTTAGACAGGCAGACGCTCCTGCCCTAATAATTATCATAACCTCATTGGTTTTCCCCCGAACCAATACTGAACCATAATACTCGTTGTCTTTCGCTTGCTTACTTATAATCAACACCACACACCTCCTATCTTACCATATCTTATGTTGTGTCACCTCAGCCGCAAGCCAACATTCATCACTGTGGCTGCTCACCAAAGCATTATAATTTTCTTAATATCCCAAACATTTACACATTCATAAAATAGCCATCAATCCTTTAGATTGTCATTTTTTCCACAGACAGCCACCAATTCTAAGATCCAATCTTATCCCCTTCGTTCTCTAATTTCTTTCCAGAACCTGGAGAATTAAAGAGTCTTAACCGTTATCATCAATTGTCACACCATGTCACTCATTCATATGAACCAAACTATATTAACTCAATCTGCCGAGTTATAACCTTTCAGGTCTAATTACCCTACTTATAGTCCAATGTGGTCCACACTAATGATCCACTACTATACCTTGTTACCTTTAGGATCTTCACCTTAATATCAAGTTCCATCCGATCACTCACCCGATCTTTATTTCTTAACTCGTATCACAATGGTAGGTTTCTTAACCATTCTCATAAAATCCTCTTCCTGAATTTCATTGCCCATCGAGACATATACCTATCCATAACCCATCACCGACACCATACCAATCCCCATTGTTATTGTATCTGACCTTGCTGTAACATGTAGGATCATGTCTATCCGACACAGACCATCCCCAGTAAGAGATCGACTTCCAAATTAATTTTCCCAGTAAGTCTCACCGAACCCTGATCTCAGGATTTTTCCTTTACAAACAACCAAGCGCTCAAATCTCTTACGCTTTACCTTCACTATCAACTGAGTATTCTCTATACACTGACCATGTTTCCATTCGTTCACCTTTTGCAAGGCTCAAACCACCATCTCTTTAGTCTATATCTGGGCGCGTCTCAAACTTGATGTGCCACTTACAGTCTTATGTTTTAAAAACAAAGTCAAATCCATTCTCACTACTCTTTTGTAACCATTTGCTACACAGGAAATTCTATATCACGAGGTGTTGACCAATCCTTATTCCGTCTTTCAAAAATCTGACACAAAGTTGTCCATTCAGTCCACCCTTAGATTCTTTTGTTGTTCTAATCTCTGATGTGGCCGCCCTCCAAAGATACTTATGTAGTAGAAGACATATTCACTAGTCTCGTTGTGCTTCTTATCCTTCAGATGTTCTTCAGTAATCTCTCTGTGGCTTCTGACTGAACCTCTTCATACCTGATCCCTTTTCTTCCTGTAGCATGACCTTGAATATCCTTGGCGAGATTATAACCGACACCTTCTGTAGCCTTACCTGTTACCCTGCTTCTTTAGTCTTAGTATCGTCAGTGTAGTAGTCATTCGCATTTTGCTTATAGCTGGAGAGTAGTTAAATGCATCCTTGACGAACCTAGATGTGGCTTATTCATATCTTTCCTGTACTTTCTACTTGTTGAACTTTCCTGTGTTGTTGAAGCTTAAGTCAGTCAAGAATCTCTACTGATAATCCACCTCACCCCACTTGGTACAAGTGATAATTCCTGAAATGCCCTTTTCCTTGATCCTCATCTGGTAATAACCAGATCAAAGATCAATCCCTAAAGACATTATCTTGTCTTGTAACCGGGCATTTAAACTCTTCATCCTTAACAGATGATAACAACGAATTCTATAGTACGGCGCTCTGTCTAATCCATCCCCAAGTCAAATTGTCCCTCCGCTGAACTAGTAGTTCTTTCTGCCAACCTAACACCATTCTTCACACTGTCCCTGATACTTAATTTGCCCATAGCCGACTCCTGAAGCGTACTCAGCAACTCCTTACATATCCATTTGAATCCCTACTGACCATTTCAGTTTCTATTCAATCCAACTTATATACTTCCAGTGATGTCCCTCTTAGTCCATGGTTGTCTCTTAACAAATTAGCTCTCACCCAAGTTTATAACAAGGCTCTCATATGGCAGGCTCAATTACTTTCACTATGAACCCCTTTACCACCTGTATTATAATTCCTCTTTAGAAAGTTTTTGATTCATCCCCATCTAGCATTAATATCTCAAACCCCTCATATAACACCCTTGAGGCATATACTTTATATAGAAACCCTTCATGGGAGATACACCACACCGAACTCTTTCAGCCCATTATGTAACGAAAAACAAGGATTATCAAGTCAACCGATCACCTCCAAGGAACTAGCCTCGGGCTTCGAGTGTAACAAGGCATTCCAATTTTCCATCCTCTAATCCTGGGCAATCCCTACTCGGCCCTAATGTACTGAATCATCCCATGCAGATAACATGTCCTTATATGGTATCTTTTTAGTTGGTATCTCCTACATCTTGTGCATACTGATTAATCATCACTAAGCCTCATCACCGTCTTGATGGCTATCTTGTAAACTATACCCCTTCCTGTCAAAACCAAAAGATTGAGAACTATCAGAAGTTCTTTTATTCCGATTACTGAGTATCTGCCCTGACTGAGTTCCACCAATGGGAACACCGTCATCCGTATTTCTTGCCCTTCAACACTCACGCTCCATACTTCATTCCTTATATCTCAGATACCATGGTCGTCCCTGCTGCCCAGGCATTGACGAAAACCTCATGCACCGGAGCGGCCCTGATGCTCTGGATCATTCCAGCGTTTAATCCTTAAATGAGTTATCATTTCTGGTTACATCCACTTGTGTCAACTTCCAAAGTGGATTGGCTAACTCTTCAAACTTGTTGACATACTCTGTTGTTGTCTTACCATTCTAAACCATATTCATAAAATTACTAGTCCCCGAAGATCCGACCACGTCTGTGGTACCATTTTTGTGCATTCTTTTGCCACAACTACTTGACACAATTGCTCTGTCACAACCTATCATCTTTATGTAACCAAGGACGGAATTAGCTATGCTCATCCACTAATCAATTCCTAGGCCACTCCAACCCTTCCTTAAAACCAAGGAATTATGCCTCTAAAGCCTTTAACATAGTATTTTTGTCTGTCTGTATCTTCAAGTCAACCAACACTTGTGACCCTGCTGTTACACTATACCAAACCAAAAACTTGCTATTATACCCATCTAGTCTTCTTTATCAGACCTCATAACTTACTTACATACCAGCGAACCTCCGCTGCGACCTTCAGGGGCAGATGGAGGGTTCCCACTCCTTATCTATCATCTGCAACTCCTACCATATCATTACCAAGTCAATTTAACCATTCTGAGCACAAACAATCTGAATTTACCTGCCATTACTGACTAAACCCTTCATCCCTGATGTTCATATCCAGAACCATTCCACAGGCAGGTCTAAACAATCACAATAGCCATATGCATATAAAGCATAACAAACACCAATCCACATTACTATGCATTAGTTAATAACTTCATTGCCACTAAATATAATAATGTTCATCATGCTTTCCATATAGCAATAAATAGATAAAACATGTAAATTCAATTTAAACAATTAACCACATGTAATCAATATCCAAACTGTTATTCAAATATCCATCCACATGCAATAGCAATGCTAATCAGCACGCCTTGATATCATCACACAACAGTCAAGGGCCAGGCCCTATCAGAGTCTCATGCTTCCTATTGCTCACACAAATTAATGCATTTATATTCCATTCAAGCACTTAAGCATATAATCTCATATATTCAATTACGGAAACTTGAGTCGAGATTGTCTTTAGCGGCAAATGTACATGTCCAGCCAGTCTTCAAGAACCCTTAAACCTAGGATAGTCTGATACCAAGTTGTAACACCCTGGATAGCCAAGACCGTTACATTGTGTAATTATAAAGGTGCAAGACTTGCTAATCAAGTCATATAGTTGAAAATGTGGTCCTAAAGTCATAATTAGGCAAAGATTAAAAGGTTTTAGTCATAAACAGATAATTTTCATATAAAATGATTGTTTAGTACATGGGATCCCAAAACAGGGTTTAAAAGACACATTTACAAAAAATCCCAGAAGTCGTAAATAACTCAGGCCACTCTAATGGCAAAATACACATTTTAGGCTTCTGTCCCTGTACAAACCCTCGACCGTGGTGGCCGAGCAGCTGATATTGTACACCTCGCCCCAGAGCTCTCCAACTCATGGTTGGTCCAACATATCCTTGCCTTTACCTGCACCACGTAGCACCCGTGAGCCGAGGCCCAGCAAGAAAACATAATATTGTAGCATGATCAATATCAATAATCAAATCTTTCACAAGCATAACCAAGTATTCAACAATTCGTCAAATTCACCTACTCAATGATAACAAATGACAAATTTGTTGGGGTTTTATGCCCTAATTAAAACCCAAATTCTTTGTAATCTCATTTTATTATCAATAAAAGAATAGAAATCATTTTTTGACTTGGTCAATCACTTTGCTCACATGTTTTATTTTCATGATTATTTACTTAATATAAACTTCTATTAAATCCCGAGCATGCATATAGCTAATCTTATTTATAGTGACGTAATCACAGTGGAATATAAATATGATTATATGTTCAAAATAAGTTAGTCCTAAGATTAGTCAGTGCACCGGATTTACACTGACTTGCCAATCTACGATATGATCTACTTACACATTACAGTGTTATGTTCTTTCCAGAACATTAGCAAAGTAGATAAGATCGGATGTATTTGTTACATCGGACAGGACCGATATTGACAGTTGATAAGATAAGTAAACATACCGTTATTATCTATTCTAGTCATATCATATAGTTGACCATAGGTCAATTCAATCTCAATTCTGAGTGGTTAGTATTCTAACTGATTGTATTATTTGAGTTCTTTGACTTGTTCGTTACCAGCTTACCCTACGGACTAGCCCATACTTACATCTTGGGAACTCGGTAGTATAATTGAGTGGGAGTGTTAATCATAGATATGAACATCTATAGCTTCTGATGAAGACGTGAAACGATGGTTTCCTTTTAGTTTGGTTCAAGGTGTTAAATGATAGAGATCTCATTTCAGTAATTAAATTAGTTTACTGAAATATCATTTACAAGGAACTAAGTGTTTTAAGGATAAAATACAATGAGGGGTAAAACGGTATTTTAGTCCTATCTCATTGTAGACCGTCTATAGAGGATTGAGTGACAATTATGGTTGTAACAATGGATAATTAATAGCGTATCTATATTTGTTATAGAGCGTTCTATGAATTCAAGAGTGCAATTCCAAGTCTATAGTGGAGTCACGAGGAATTAATAAGTTAGTAAATTTATTTGTTAAATTTATGATAACTTATTGGAGCTTGATTTCATAGGCCCATGGTCCCCATTGTACCTTGGATAAAATCATCTAGATAGTCTCAATTAATTGATTTAATCATCAATTAGAATTATCAAAGTTGACCAGGTCAATTTTGGATAGTTTCACAGAGTTGTGTAATTTTGAGAAGAAAAGAGAAATTATGGCAGATTTATTAATTAAGATAAATTGGTATCTAAATTAATAAATAAATTTAAATCAAGGTTCAAATTATAAATAATTAATTTGATAAAGGATTTAAATAATTATTTAATTAATTAAATCAATAGAAAATAATACAGGCCTTGATTTTAAGTCCAATGGGCTTATAATCA
Source organism: Humulus lupulus (assembly GCF_963169125.1). Lineage (NCBI taxonomy): Eukaryota > Viridiplantae > Streptophyta > Magnoliopsida > Rosales > Cannabaceae > Humulus > Humulus lupulus. The sequence goes on along the minus strand of NC_084801.1, from coordinate 142,795,233 downwards.
AATGGGAAATTTCACGGGCCTATAGCCCATGATAATTTCGACCTAGGGCTTCAAAATGGCTGTTATTTTATTGATTTTTTAATTAAATTAAATGGCCTAATTGAGTCTATAAAAGGAGTGCTTATAGAGAAGTCAAAACAATGGTTTTTGATAAGTCAGATTTTCTGATAGTTTTATATTCTCTCTAAACACAAGTCCTTTTCTAAGCCTCTTTGTATTTTCTCTTCTTCTCTCTATATCTATCTCATGTGTTGAGAATTGCCCACACTAGTCTAGGTGGTTCTAAGGATACATTGGAAGATCTTGAAGAAAATAGAAGATCGGTTCAGTTTCTTGATAATACTCTGCGACAAAGAGGATACAAGAGTTAGAGAAACTGAAGGAAGGACTCTTAATTCCGCTGCGTATACTGTAAGTATTATATTGTTTGTTTCTCTTTGAATTCAATTTAGAAACATGTTTTAGGCTATCTCGTATTAATTTGTTTAATATTAGATATACATGAAAATAAATAAAGATCCTGTATAAGTTTTTTCCAACATATTCACCGTTGGGGAATCTCCTAATGGGGTGGGGAATTTAATTTAATTTATTTTTAAATAAATGGAATCCCTACGTGGAGTCCATTTATTTAAAAAATAAATTTTAGAATAAAAATGGTGAATTATATAAATTAAAATATGACACAATATTTATGATTTAAAATGCTAAATATTATCCCAAATAAAATTTAAAATAAAAAAGTTACTAATATACTACAATAGCATATAGAGAACAATATAAAATACATAAAAAATATTATAAAAATAGATAAAAATTTAAATGGGGCCCAGTCGAGGCGGAGAGTGCCATCCCCACCCCCGTCCCATTTAACATTCGGGGATTGAAAATGATTCCCGTTCCCCATTTAGATGTGGCTTTCCTGCCCCATTAGGGGCGGTCCCCACGGGGTCTCGTCGCCATGGGAAAAATGTGCATCCCTACTCGACGGTGACTCCTGACCCCAGCTCCGGCACTGACCTCGATCCTGGGCCACTCGACACGGACCTTACTACAATACAACCTAATTTTTAAAATATTACAATAAAAACTAACATATATAATTTCTTATGTATTAAATAATACAGTTAATGTTGTATTAAAATTTATGATTGTAATAATTAATACAATGCAAAATTAAATACAAACATAATGTTCTACTTATTTAATGCAATACCTTTATACGACATGCCAAACATGCTCTTAGTATATGTAAATTAATGAGGAGAACTATAGATACATTTTGTATGCAATATACACATTCTATGTTCAACATTTCATATTTTGCAAGAAAAGAAAAGAAAATTGTATGTATGAATATATAGTGTTAAACGTGGTTAAGGATTGAGTATAATGAGATACATGCAATTGACGAATATTATTTTAGAATTAAAGAATTTAAAACCATAAGACCATTTTCTAAAGTTCTCTTGAAAAATAGTCTGTTTTAAGAAAGATGATTATATCTTAAGAATAGAATAATTTGAAACATTCCAATCTTTACACCAAAAAGAAGAGAAAAAACGGTTAAGAATCATTTCAATTTGACCCATTTGGAATTGTGAAAAGAGACTTGGATTTTAATATTAGAAAAATCTTAGAAAAAAATATTTTGAACAAAAACTTCATGTTTATAAAAATGCATAGAATAAGGTGGAAAGACAATTTTTTAAATTATACTCTCAAGCTAAATGCATGCAGTTTTGACACTAGATTGAGATTGTGATGAATATTTAAAATTAATCTCATTTGTGTGTGATCACTGATTCCAGTTTCAATTCTAGATCATACTCGATCCCATGTATGATGAAAAAATTGACAGCATAATCACATATCATAATCATACACTAATGTATACAAATATAGGGAACACTTAGTCCCAACTTAACCACCTAATCGGGTGGAGCTTCTTACCTTAGATTCCGATAGCTTTGATTGGAAAAATTGGCCTTCAAGCACGATCTCGTCCGAGCCCTAGCGTACACCTAGTCACAGCCACAAATTAGAATCATCACCAAACTTCAATTCCAAAATCTAGCCTCGGGACCAATTTCAAGCCCTCGGGAAGCCCTAATTCCACCAAATGGAGTGGTGGAATCAAACCCCGAGCCCCAGGGCAAAAACCCTAAGAAATAACCCAAAAATCCCCTCTTGGAAACAGGGTAGCGCTACAACACCACAAAGTGGGCGCTGTAGCACTACAAACAGAGCCAAATCACCCAAACAGCCCTGGCCTAGCGCTGTAGCGCCAAAAGGCTAGCGCTACAGCGTAGTTACAGCACCCAACTTCCCAGATTTGTCTCCTTCGAATTTCCTCGAACTAAAACCCACCAAAACTCCTCCAAACCTCAACCATACTCCAAAATGAGCCTACCATCATCTATATCTCATCCCACATGACCCAATAGCCCAAAACTTAGCCACATGCACCTTTAAACAAAGAAAATAAGATTTGACTCCAAGACTCAAGAACTCAACCAGAAAATTAGAACAACCCAGAAATTCAAGTGTTCAAGCTCAGAATTTCTTACCTCAAGTGGAGAATTCGACCTTGGGTTACCCTAAGTATCCTTCCAGCCTTTAGCTCCTCAATTATTCAAGCTTAATTCCCTAGAATTCCCATCCAAAACTCAATTCAAGCACAACTCATCAAAACCAGAAAAACTCAGACTAAACTCTTTAAGTCTTACCTTAATTTGATGGTTAATCCCAGCTAACCCTCTAAAACTTCTTCAAGGATCAAGGTTACAAAGCTTAGTTGTGACTCCCTCTGAATTTACAGCTTCAAATTCCTCTAGAAATGGTGAAGAAATGACCAAACCAAGAAAGAGAAAGAGATATACCACATACCCTGTTTTTCCTTCTTTCTTTCCTTCTCTTTTCTTTCCTTTAACTTCTAAGACTTTCTATAGCTTCCACTAAAGCCATGAAGCAGTATAACACTTATCTTTGATTTTAAACACCAAAAGACCATATTTCCCTCCCAATTAAAACCAAGCTTTTAAACATTCTAAGGGTATTTTAGTCATTGCTCCAAATTCCCGCTAATTGTTCAAGTGTCCCTAATAATTTCTGCTTACATCCCGATGCCAAACTAATCGCCATTTATTTTCCTCAGTATCAAATATTCTCCAATATATTTCCCAAATTCCCAAAAATACCCCCAGGCTCCCCCGAGCCGAGTATAAATTCCCACTGTGACTTTTTCGCTAAATCGCTCACGAGGATCGCCTTAAGTCTCAAACTGAAAATATATCCACATAATAATGTGGTCTCAAAAATTTATCACAAATAATCATGTTTATGCCCTCAACGGGCCAAAATTACAATTATACCCTTATAACCTAATTAGGGCCTACATGCATACTAATACTCATAGTCATGCATCTCATATATTCATATAATCATATAAGCATGCTTATCACATAATCATGCATCTAATCATATCCATATTCTCATTTAATCATTCATTGACATAGTACCAATTATGCCCTCCTGACACACTAATCAAGACCCTTAAGCCTTATTAGCTAATTTTGGGTCGTTACAGATATTTTTAAAAATATAGCAAGCTACTTTGGCTCATGATATGTGAAAAACGCTAGAAGTTACTCATCAAGGGACTAGCTCTATGAAAAAAATTAAAATTAAAATTTTGGTTACTCAATATGAAAATTTCAAAATGTATGCAAATGAAACTATTGCTACTATGAATACTCGCTTCACTACTATTACTAATGGCTTACACTCTCTTGGCAACGTACTCACTCAAAAGGAGATGGTTAGCAAAATCTTAAGAAGTCTAACCAAAATCTATCAATCGAAAGGGGTGGCCATTCAAGAAGCCAAAGATCTCAACAACTTACCATTGGAGGAACTCATTGGCTCACTCATGAACCATGAAATCTTTTTGAATGCTGGTAAAGAAGAAGAGGAAGTTGAGAAAAAGAGAAAGAAAATTGCCTTCAAATCCACCTCACGTGATAATGATGATGAAAATGATGAGGATAGGAGGATATGATGATTCAAATGATGAGGATATGGAGGATATGGCTCTCTTCTCAAAGAAGTACAAAAAGTTTGTGAAGTTCAATAAGAGCTATGGTAAAAAGCCTTTCAAAGGAAGTGACTCAAATGAAAGAAGAAGCAAGCAAGAACCACCAATTTTCTTTGAATGCAAGAAACCTGGTCACATGAAAATGGATTGCCCTTTGAGAAAGAAGAATTGGAGCAAAATAATGTTGGTCGAGTGGATCAATAGTGATGAGGAAGATTCTGACAAGGAAGAAAAAAATGAAGTAGCCAACATGTGCATGATGGCCATTGATAATGAGGTAGGTACTATTGACCATGAAATTGATAGTGATAGCGATAATAATAATAATAATAATAATAATAATAATAGTGAGATGACTTATGATGAACTATCAAATTGTTTTAATGAGTTACTTGATGACTTTGAAAAGTTGCTTGCTAGGAACTTAATTCAAAAATAAAAAATCACTATGCTATTAAATGAGATTGATGCTTTGAAAACCAAGGAAAGAATTCTTGGTTGAAACCCAATGCAAGAATTTCTCTTTATGTGAAAAAGGAATCACTGTTTTGAAAGCTAAAGTGGAGGACCTAATTAAAGTAGTATATACATTTACTAAAGGTAAAGAAACTTTTGAACTAATGCTTCGAAGTCAAAATTGTGTGTTTGCCAAAAGTGGTCTAGGACATAACCCTAGCTTAAAACAAAAATATCTTAGAAATTACTTTGTTAATGCATCTAGTTCATCAAACATGACTTGCACTTATTGTAATCAAGATGGTCACACTGAATCATATTTCCATATGAAAAAGCTACATACTTCAGTAAAGTTGCACGGGTTCCAATGAGTTTAAAAGCTAACATGAAATGACCCAAAGTTATGTGGGTGCCAAAGATAAAAAACTAATTTGCTTTTGTAGGTATCACAAGGAAGAACCAAAACCAAGGGTTCTTGGATAATGCTTGTTAAAAGCACATGACCGGTGATCCCTTAAGTTTTTCAAGCTTTAAAAATAAAGAAAGTGGTTTTGTAACCTTTGGAGACAACTCAAAAGGTAGAATCTTGGGCATAGGAAATATCTGTAATGAATTCTCTCCTAAAATTGAGAATGTGTTACTTGTTGATATTCTCAAGCATAGCTTGCTTAGTATAAGTCAACTATATGATAAATGTTTTCGTGTTGTGTTCGAATCCTCAAAATGCTCCATAGAAGGCATTTCAACTAATGAAGTTGTCTTGCTTGGAGAAAGGATGGATAATGTCTATACTATTAATGTAGACTCAAGTAAATGTCTTTCACTATAAGTGATAATTCTTGGTTATGGCATAGAAGGCTAGGACCTGCAAGCATGAATTCTATTTCAAAATGAGACAGAATAGACCTTGTTATAGGTTTTCCTCCTCTCTCCTTTGTCAAAGATAAGATGTGTGATGCATGCCATTAAGAAAGAAAATCAAAACAACTTTTCTAATAAAGAAATTTCAACTTCTAGACATTTGGAGTTACTTCATGTAGATCTTTTTGGTCCTACTAGGATTGCAAGTTTAGGAGGTAAGCATTATGCATTTGTCATTGTTGATAATTTTTCAAGATATACATGGGTTTTGTTTCTAACTTTCAAAAATGATGTTTTGCAAACCATTGTTAAAATTTGTAAAAATTTGCAAAATGAAAAAGGTTACACCATCACATCTATTAGAAGTGATCATGGTGGTGAGTTTGACAATAATGCACTTGAAGATTTTTGCGATGAAAATGGTTTTAATCATAATTTTTCGGCTCCTAGAACTTCTAGAAAAATGGTGTTGTAGAAATAAAGAATAGAACTATTCAAGAAATGGCTAGGTCAATGCTCAATGAAAATACTTTGCCAAAATATTTTTGGGCCGAGGCCATTAATACCTCATGCTTTATTTTAAATAGAGTTTTCATTAGACCTCAAATGGATAAAACGCCATATGAAATTTGGAGTGGTAGAAAGCCCAATATTAGTTACTTATAGGGTTTTTGGCTGCAAGTATTTTATTTTTTATACCAAAGATAACTTAGAAAAGTTTGATTCAAAATTGATATTGGCATTTATATTGGTCATTCAATCAATACATGTTGCATTTGATGAGGCTAACTTGCCAATAAGAAAATAAAATGGAGATGATGTTGTAGGTTTGGAAGATGAAGTTCAAAAGCTCAATCTTGAAGAAACTTCCAAAGCACCTTATCAATCCTCAAAAGAGGAGACACCCATAGAAAAAATAAATGAAAGCCAAGGTACGCATTCTAACCTTCCCTTAGAGTGGAAATACCAAAATGCTCATCCTAAAGACCTAATTATAGGTGACCCTTCTCAAGGTGTCACAACTAGAGCCTCCCATAGGAATAAATGTAGTAATATGACATTTATTTCGAAAATTGAACCTAAAAACTTCAAAGAATTCGAACATGATGAGTTTTGGATATTGGCTATGCAAGAAGAACTTAATAAATTTGAAAGAAATGATGTTTGGGAGCTAGTTCCAAAACCGTCACATCAATCGGTTATTGGAACGAAATGGGTTTTTGGAAATAAGATAGATGAGCATGGGGTCACTATGCGTAACAAGGCTAGATTAGTGGCCCAAGGTTACAATAAAAAATAAGGAATTGATTATGAGGAAACCTTTGTCCCGGTAGCAATATTAGAGTCCATTAGAATGTTGGTAGCTTTTGCATGCTACATGAACTTTGTCTTCTACCAAATTGATGTCAAAAGTGCGTTATTAAATGGATACATTTTAGAAGAAGTTTATGTCTTTCAATCCCCCAGTTTTAAAAATCACAAACACCCTAACCATGTTTTTAAATTGAGAAAGACTTTATATGGTTTAAAGCAAGCTCCTAGAGCTTGGTATGATAGGCTAAGCACTTTCCTACTTTCAAATGATTTTTCAATGGGTAAAGCGAATAATAGACTTTCATTAAAATAAAAGCCAAAGATATCATTATAGTACAAATCTATGTTGATGATATTATTTTTGGTGCTACTAATGACTTGCTTTGTCAAGAATTTTCTAAGTGTATGCCTAGTGAGTTTGAAATGAGCATGATGGGAGAACTCAACTTCTTTCTTGGACTTCAAATCAAGCAACAAGAAGATGACATTTTCACTAGTCAAGCTAAGTACATCAAGGATGTACTCAAAAAGTTTGACTTAGAGAATGTAAAAGCAATGTAAACTCCCATGAGTACATCCCTAAAAATGGAAAAGGAGGAGAAAGGTAAGGAAGTTGACATCACCAAATATAGAGGTATGATTGGTTCTTTACTTTATCTAACCACTAGTAGGTAAGATATTTTATTTAGTGTTGGTCTATGTGCTAGATATCAATCATATCCTAAAGAATCTCACCTAAGTGTTGTTAAAAGAATATTTAGATATTTGATAGGCACAAGCTATTTTGATGCCGATTTTGCCGGATGTAAGCTGATAGGAAAAGCACAAGTGGAGCATGTCTTTTCTTAGGACACTCCTTAGTATCATGGTTTAGCAAGAAAAAAAAAATTGGTAGCTCTATCCACCACCAAAGTGGAATACATATCCGCTGGTAGTTTTTGTGCACAAATACTTTGGATGAAACAACTCAAGGATTTTGATGTAGAATTTGATTGTATACCCATTCAGTGTGATAATGCTAGTGCCATCAATAATTCTGAGAATCCAATTTTGCACTCTAGAGCTAAACATATTGATATAAGACACAATTTTCTTAGAGATCATATTCAAAGATGTGAAATTATCCTAGACTTTGTGAGTATTGAACTTCAATTAGCAGATATATTCACCAAACCATTAAGTGAGGAAATTTTTTGTTTCACAAGGAGAAAAGTAGGCATGACAAACCTAAATAAAAAATATAATGTTTTACTTAAATAGATTGCATGCTATGTTTGCACTATAACCTACTCTTTATGCAAAATTTGTGTTACTTTTGAGTTTATTTTCCTTTGACTGCTTGAACATGTCTAGTTAAGCATATTTAGTTTGTCTCCAAGTATTTTTTTACTCAAAATATGCATAAAACATATTTTTGATACCTTACTTGTTCAACATTGAGTTTTTATAGATAAAATGGGTGAATTTGACTAAATTTTCAAAACTTTGCACTTCTTTCATTTTTGAAAGCTTGTACACGTCTATTTACTCATTTTAAGACTACTCAAAAATGAATTTTTTGAAAAGGATGCATAAAGCTCATTTTTGGCACCTAAGTTGTTTTTGGTTGATTTAAAGAAAAACCTACCCAAAAGTTTGGATTTTTGATGATTACTTGATTTATCTGCTTGAACATGTCTATTTATACATATTTACGGTGTTTCAAAAAATAATTTAAAAAAAAAAAAAAATCAAAATTGCAAAAAGTTTGGCCTTTAGGACAGGCAGCTGCTGCATACTGCAGCCTATAACAACCGATCGACCGACCTTGCTCAGTAGGTAGCAAACAACTTCGTATTTTTATAAAAAATTCTTGCCCTTTTTCATCTTTTCACTTATTTTCCCCCTCTTCATCCCTAACATCATGCCTACACTCATATTTCACCATTCCAACTCTCCATCTCTTATTTTCTCTCAAATTTCTCTATCAAAAGCTTTGTTTTATTTTAAAAAATTTCTCACTTTCAATCATCTCCCTCTTCAAACCTACTACTTCCATGGCATCAAATGAAACTTCTTCAAAGAGGAAAGGCAAGAGACCTATTGAATCCCATCAATAGGAGAGGTCCAAGGCAAAATATGACATCCCACTCATCAAAGACCCAAAAATCAAAGAAAGGTATACTAAATCCTTTCCCTCTAAGACCATAATTTTTGGTAAGATTATCAACTTTGAGGAATGCCAGTGCATTGATTTTGAAGGTATTTTATCTAGGCATAATTGGAAATCTTTTCTTACAATGAATCTACCCATGTATCCTAGGCTAGTTAGATGTTTTTATGCATCTATTGTTCCCATGGTAGATAACCTAGGTTTACAACGTGGCTTGAAAAATACAGCTATCATGCTTGATGTTGATACATTGAATAGTATACTAGGTATCCCCAACCATGTTCACATTCTTGACTTTAGTACACACTCTTTTGAAAATTTCTCTATTCAAAATGCTTGTTCTAGAATGTGTATCAATTGAGGCTTTCGCATGAAACCTCAAGCCAAAGATCTTACCATGCAAGCTAGGGTCATCGATCACTATCTCATTTTCAACATTGTCTCTCAGGGAGGAAATAGAACTTCCGTCACTCAATTTGATTTTTGCCTCCTTGATATCATTTTGAGTGGTCACTTTATCAACCTAGGTGCTCTTATCATAAACCATATGAAGTAAGCCATCGAAACTTACAAAAAGAAAAAAAAATCAACTTACCCTATGGCATGCTTCTCACTAAATTTTTTCAACATTTTGGTGTTCTTCTTGAAAATGGAATTGATGTTTATAGAGCCACCCTTAATGACACCTACAATATCCTATCCTTCAACAACATGGATTTCTTTTATGAAAATGGTGCAGGGATATCTCGTATTGTTCCCTTGGCTCCTACTCAAGTTGCGAATCAACCCATAGAGGAAGAAAGTAGTGACGACCAAAACCTTGATGAAGATGCCAATGAAGATGAAGACATTCAAGATTCTCTTCCCACTTCTCACTTCAATCTTGAGGAAGCTTTCAACTTCCTCACCACTCATATTGCCTACCAATTTGACTCCATGAGTGCTCACCTTGATTATAGTTTTTCCTCCATGAACACTCATTTTGATCACCTTGATGAGAAGGTAGCTACTCTTAACGCAAGCTTCAACACCTTGAATGCTCAACATCAAGCTATGTGGGAATACTTTCAAAGCTTTGATCACCTCCTCCATAAATTCATCTCTTTTGGGTTGAACTACTCTTGAAACTTTGGTTGGAATGTTTTATTTAGATTTTTTTTGGACTATGTTATCTATATTATGTATTTTCATCTATATTTGATATCCTATGCCACTTTATTTTCCTTGTTAACTTTATCAGAATATTACTAATATTTAACGAAATATACTTTTAAAACCTATTAAAAATAGATATTTAATAATTATATTTATATAAATTCAAATGTTATAAAATATTGTTATAGTAATATATACTATATAATCCTAATTTTTATAAAATTTAGGTAAAATAAATATTTAGCAATTATATTAATATAAATTCAAATATTATAAAATATCATTATTATAATAATATTTAATACATAATCTTAATTTTTATTAAATTTTTTATCATTTATATTTATAAAGAAAACATGTTATTTTTTATTACTTAATGTAACTTAACTAAATATATATTTATATCAAATAACAACAACCATAATAAATACATTATATATAGGTGTTGTGTGTGTACAAATAGTATGATTGTGTCACTACATAAGAAATTAGAATAACATTTATCTTCTATCAAGAATAAAGAAGCTTTTTCTCCAATCATAAATGCATGATTTGAATAATATCATGAATATTTTATACATTAAATAGTGTAGTTTGTGATCTAAAAGATTATTATATTATTATTATTGTTTTTTTTAAAAAAACATTAAATAATATTTTGAATGAACTTTTTTAATATGTTTGTGTCATTCTTTTATATATTATTGTTTATTTATTTAAAATTTATATGGGAATCATAAAAACTTAATAAAAATAATTAAGAAATTATCTAAATAAAACTAAGAAAACGTGCATTGTATGTTGCTTGCACCTAGGTTTTTTTTTAAAAAGACAACGGTAAAGGGTTAAATGAAATATTCTCTTACATAAAAAATGCTAAATGAGAAAATACAGATCCAAAAGATACGATAAATTTAGGCCTATCAAGTTAATTACAATATTCAAATTCAAAACTTCTAAAAGAAAATCAATATAGAAAACTCCAACTAAAAAACCAATAGAGTTCAAGCAACCAAGATTCACTACAACAAAAAAGGTCTTTAGGGGCGACGAATGTCGCCCTTAATAATACCCAAAGTCGTCGCTGATAGTCAATAGCGACGACATGTCACCGCTAATATTTCGACACTAATGTCAATTATTAGTGGCGACAAAAAAGCCGTTCCTAATAATAAGTATTAGCGACAACAGTTTTGCCCCTAATAAATTGATCGTCGCCCCTAATATTGGTGATTCCCGGATCATATTTCGCCGCTAATAATAAAAAGTTGCCCCTAATAATATAATGTTAGCGGTAACAAATGTCGCCCCTAATAATTTTATATAATTAAAAAATAATATTTTTTTATTAAAATAAAATTTTTAATTCATAATATCAAAATTAAATAAGCATAAATATAATAATATTAAAATTAAATATGCATAAAATTAATAATTTATTAAAATTACACAACTAATAAAATATTATCCAAATTAAATATGCATAAAATAATATATTAATTAAAAGTTATTGTTTAATACAATAATATATAAAACATCTCAACCCTCGGCGTCCTCCGTATTGTCCCATTCTTCTGGTGCTCGCAATGGCTGCGGTGCCTGTGGTGTGTGTGGAGGCATTGACCATGGATAATGTGGAGGTAATGATGATCCTTCAAGTCCATACATGTATGGATAAGGATAGGGCGGAGGTTGAGACAATGGTCCATTCATATGAGGAGGCGGGGCTTGGGGCGAGGGTTCACTCATATGAGGATGATAAGCCTGAGGGTACAGAGGCATCGACCATTGATACAGATATGGCTGGGCCGAAGGTTGAGATGGAAACATTGGTGCATGCATGTCAGGATGGCCTGGTGAAGGCTAAGAAGCTGAAGCTTGAGACGTGTGCTGTGTCTGACGTTCAAAAGACGAACCTACATACTTCTTGAAAAATCACTGACATGTATTCTGCATCTCCACATTTGTTGTCAGTCATCTTTCAGGTGGAAGCTGTTGATACACGTATTGAAGCTGCTCATTCATGGTCTTCACAATATCAACCAATTCACGTATATCCTCAGTCGACTGGTGAGGTGGTGCCCGAGACTGAGTGTTTTGATAGGGACGGGGAAACGCTTTACCCTTTAATTTGTGGCCAACTCCTCACTGGTGGCCACACCTTTCACCAAGAACTTGACTTAGTATCTTCATTTGATCGATTGAGGAAGAATCATCGGTACCAGATTCAACTGTCTGTTGAGTCTCGGCTTCAAGAGTTGACTTCAACTTAACCTGTTTTTAAAAAATTTTATAATACAAAAGAAAAATATAATTATTTGAATTGATAATAAAGTTAAACTTACATAATCTCATTCAACATCCTCGTTGACAAAATTCTTGTTCTTTTTCATCCCGTGATACTCCTTCCATTCCTCAATGAGGTTCAAGTTCAAATAATAAAGAAAATGTGAATGTTAGAGAACTTATAAATTCATACAACTTAATTAAGTCGGTGTTTTCATTTGATTTTTTCATGATGAGTGGCTATTAATGATTTTGTGCCTTGTGTTGTAGAGTACTTCATTTGGCCTCGGTTTAAATTGTTCTTCACTGAGTGTGCAATAAACTCTGGACTCCTGAAAAACTCACAAATTTGTTTCCATTCATCGACGTTGAAATCTTTGGGTGGATTCTTTAGGACCTCGTCCCAATCATCTGGTCATACAAAAAATTAGGCAGCATCTCCCCTATACTAATGACCTAGCCATTTGTAAACAGTTAAAAAAATAATTCAAACAACACACTATACGTTTCTTCCTTATATCTTCGCAGCACACAAAATTTCTTAGAACCTACTTCACTCATGCATGCAAGTTCATAACCTCCCTTACTACCACAACACACAATGTGTATCTCAGAACCTACTTCACTATGGATGAATATTTAAGATATTCAAACTCCTCTAACAAGAATAATAATAATAAAGCAAGAAATAAGAGACACATACCAATTAATAAAATGCTCCAAAAATTACCCAAATTTATTTTCTCCTAAATAGAAAACAAAGTAAAAAAAAAATTATAACATGTAACGCTCTGATTTCCCGAGACGTTACTTATAAAAGTCTGTTTTAAATCGATAAAAATTTATGATAGAAAAGCTTATTTATTGAAATAAAACTAGGCATGAGATCTCATTATTTAAAATAAAATGTTTGACACTTAACTAAAAACCATAATGACATTCATAAACCATTTCAAGTCCAAAACCAAAACTAAAACCTTCCAATCTGAAAACATTTTAGAACTCTAAAACATCGCCCACTGCTAACATGTAAGATCCATGCCTCGAGCCCGCACCACTCACTGCTTTACCTTGCCTTTACCTGCACATAGAGTACCTGTGAGCTAACGCCCAATAAGAAGAGCTATGTAGGACATAACCCCCCAAACCAAATAACATAAAATTTCAACTAAACATAAATAAACATTGTAAGCATAATAATAATTGTGTGATATATACACACAATATCACACTAACATAATGTGTGTTATACTCATACACATAAATACTAACAAGTCATGTTGATCAAACATGAAATGTAATCTGCCTTGCTTGCGCTGTACTCACACTCGACATTCCCACGGTGGCACCAAGTCTAGCCCGCGCTGTACTCACACTCGTCCATTCCCTCGAGACATCGTTGCTCTGTCTATGATGTATTCACACTCGACACTTCCATGGTGGCATCCTATTATCCTGAGTTATACACACCCAAGATAATTCCTGCAAGTGCTACACACAAACAAGCAACTAGACTCTAGTAGCACACCTACTCTATCATCTAAGCATGTCTACTGTAATGCTCTGCTAATTTGGGTCTATTACCAAGTGTGTTTAAAATTAGTGTTGGACTCGCTAAACGAGTCATTAGGACTAAAACATGTGATTAAGCCACTAAGGGTTCAGGTATTTAAAATTTTGGTCAAGACATAAACATTTTCATTAAACAAAACTTTAGTCTTTACATGGGATCCCAAAATACAAGTTTAAAAGTTTGTTACAACCCACATATTACAAAATAAGCCGGACTACATGGAAAAATAGGGTCCAACCCTAGCTCCCCTATGATATCTCGGCCACGGCGGTCGAGCGGACTGCATATGTACACATCAAGACATACACACTTCTCCTTACCCTTACCTGCACCACAAAGCATCATTGAGCTAAAAGACTCAGCAAGAAAACATATTCAGACAATTCACTGAATATAACAGTAATAACTGAAACTAAGCATACACACTATACAGATAAGTGACCATAGGTTCACACAAGTGCATGTCGCACTCCCATTTATTCATATGGTATCCGAGCCCTTCAAGTGCATAAGGCACTCCCAGGGTGGCCTAGCCATAATGGCCTGCGCTCAACATGCATAACGTCGATCACAACTTATAAGCCGAGCCTTACAGACCCTCAACTTAAGTCAAGCCTTGGAAACCATCGACTTATAAGTCGAGCCACTTTTTAACCAGATATACCCTTAACTAGTAGGTCAAGCTTTAATTAGATACAACAGACAGATCCTTAGTTAATAGACCGAGCTTCCTAGCCAGAACAACATCCACATAACACATTGATCATACATGCAAACACAATGTGCTACAGTATACTAAACAGATATGCACAAGCATAATTATAATCATGCTCATTAGCTGGGCCCGAGCCCTAATCACATTACATTTAACATACGGGCCAAGTTCCAATCATATTACATTACTAGCTGGGCCAAGCCCCAATCATACATTTCACGTAGCAGGTGCAATTTTCTTACCTCGATCCTCTTGCAAATAATGGAACGACTTCGAGTCCTAATCCTGACCCGAGCCTGGCGGAAACCCTAGTTACAACATAAGTAAACGTTCATTAGGACTTAACCCTAGAATTCGAGTTCCAAACTGAACTCTAAATCTTAAAACCATGGTTCCCATCCCTGAGGCCCTGAGCCCCTAAGCAGCTCTCAAGTCAGATCCCTTGAGCTCCCCGGGCCTAGCCTTAAAAATTAGAAAATAAGCATTTTGGGGCCCTTGGTGTGGTCATGCCCACAAAAAATTGGGGCTTCTGGGCCATTGGCACGGTTGCGCCCCTCAACTCGAACCCCCAAATCAAACCAAATTTCCCCCTTTCTGGGACACTAGCGCGGTTGTGCTAGGTCACCAGAAACTCAAAAAATGGCCTAGAACACAAGTGTTCTTCCCCAAATCGCAAACTCTACGATTTCTAGCAATTTCAAACCTTGAATTCAACCCAACCAAGTGTTTCTAACAGAATTCCAACCACAGAAACTATATACCAAGCCTAGGTAACAAAACCCACTAGTTAAACCATCCCAAATACCCATAAACCTTCGATTTAGAAATCAAATTCAAAAAACTTCAAGAATACCAAGAAAAACAGGGGCCTCACCTCTAAATTCGAATTCCTTGAAGTGATAATGACTTTAGAAGTCTGTAGCCCCAAATCACAGCTGCTATTCCACAAAATTGGCTCCAATCTCCTCAAAGAAATCCTAGCTTAGTCTAGCTTTAGATTGCCTTATGTGCTCTTCAAAGAAAAATGATCCCAAAACTCAAGAAATGTGTTTGAACATGAGTGAGCCTATGTGCCCAGCTGCTGGCCTATTGGTAACCCATGTGGTCAAATCACCATTATGCCCCTCAACCCTTATTATCTTAAAAGTCACCCCAAAGGGCAAACTAGTCATTTGGCATAATTCTCGCTAACCTCAAATTATCTCATACAATCCCAAATAATCTATCAAACCAATGTTCATCAATTCATTCCCGCTACTCAATAATTCTCGGTAATTTACCAAATTACCAAAATACCCCTAAGCTCCCTCGAGCTGGGTATTTTATCCTGTTGTGACTTTTCCGCTAACTAGCTCCCTAGGATCGCCTCGTGTCAGGTAACTCAAATATGTCCACCTAATAATGTGGTCACAATCATATAACACATATTTACAATTATACCATTAACGAGACAAAATTACGAAAATGCCCTTCTAATAAGAAACGGGTCCACATGCTTATTTAATACACCTAAAAATGCAATTATAATCATATCATAATACAATTAACATAATTACATGCTCATAACACATAAGCACTCAATTAATTAAAGTATTGCCTCCCGGCCCCCTATTCCAAGCACTCAATTAGGGAATTTGGGGCGTTACAATTATCCCCTCGTTACAAGAATTTCGTCCTCGAAATTTTATCTGAACAGCTCAGGATATTGGTCTCGCATGGTTGATTCCAACTCCCAGGTCTCTTGCTCGACCTTGCTATTCCTCAATAACACCATAACTAGAGGTATGGTTTTGTTCCTCAAGACCTTGTCTTTTTTGTCTAATATCTGGACTGGCTGCTCCTCAAAGGATAAGTTTGCCTGTAGCTCCAGATCTTCATAGCTCAGTACATGAGTCTCATCAGATACATACTTCTACAACATTGAGATATAGAACACATTGTGCACTGCTAACAATGCCAGAGGTAAGCCAATCTATAGGCCACATGACCAATCCTCTTTAGGATCTCAAAAGGTCCTACAAACCTAGGGCTTAGCTTTCCCTTCTTCCCAAACCTCCTCACCCCCTTCAGTGGTGAGACTCTAAGGAAGACATAGTCTCCCACCTAGAACTCCACGTTCCTGCGCTCCAGTTCCAAATAACTCTTCTGTCTACGCTGTGATGCGAGCATCCGAGCTCTGATCTTCTTGATAGCCTCATTGGTCCTTTGAACTGCATCATGACCCAAGTATCTATGTTCACCCATCTCATCCTAGTGAATAAGTGATCTACATTTCCTACCATACAACTTCTCATAAGGAGCCACTCCTACGGTCGCCTGGTAGTTGTTGTTGTAGGAAAACTCTATCAGGGCTAAATATTTACTCTAGGGCCCCTCAAAGTCTAGTACACATGCTCTCAACATGTCCTCCAATATCTGTATGGTACTCTCATACTGATCATCGGTCTACAGATGATAAGCTGCACTAAACTTCAGCTATGTGTTCATCGCCTTCTACAAGCTTCCCCAAAACTTGGAAGTAAATGTGGGGTCTTGATTTGACACGATCAACCTCGGAGCTCCATGAAGACGTACTATTTCTATCACATAGAGCTCCTTATATTGGTCAAATGTATAAGTCATCTTCATTGGCAGAAAGTGAGCTAATTTGGTGTATATGTCCACTATAACTCACACCGAATGATGTTGACCCACCATCCTAGGCAACCCCACCACAAAATCCATTATGATGTCTTCCCACTTCCACAATGGGACATTCAAGGGTTGTAGTAGCCCTGCTGGTATTTGATGTTCAGCCTTGATATGCTGACACGTTAGACGCTTGGCCACATAATCGGTTACGTTCCTCTTCATCCTTAGTGTAGAGTCCCAGAATTTACTTAGCTAGTTAGATAGTAGTAGTAGTAGTAGTAATAGCTAGTATTAGTTATAGTATGTTCATTACTGTGGATTTTGGTTCAAGCCGGGACTTAGTTGGAAACTCCTAGCAATAGTTATGGATTTTATAAGTTTAACCTATATTTTAAGAATATTAATTATAACATAAGGTTTGATTAATATTGTTGGTTATTAATATGATAATTATTATAACCTAAGGTTTAGATAGAGCTAATAAGAATATGACATTTTTCATGAGCATGGATTATTCCTAAGGTTTAGATAGAGCCAATAGGAATATGACACTTGTCATATGTATGATTATTAAGGAATTGTTATTTTAATGATAAAATAAGGGAAATATAAGACTTAGTCTTCACCAGAATTTGTTCGGAGCATGACATTTGTCACAATTTTATTTATTTGTGATTTAGATAATTAAATAGATTTTTCGTAACTTTAGGGTACTGTAACTTCCGACTTATTTTTGACCCAGTTATGTTATGAATTTCGAAAAATAGTATTTCTAAACAGTTGTAGATAATTTAATTAGCTTTCTAACAGTATAAAGATATTCTACATCAGAGTCCTACAGATCCAGATATGTTAATTTTATTGTAGGTTAGTTTAGAGTTACATGATTTAGAAAGTTAGAAGTTAGGATTCTATTTTAAATTTAAATTTAAATTTGGATTATAATTAGAAGATTTTTATTCCTAGAACTCTATAAATAGGACCTAGCACCAATCTTTTTCATTCATTCTTCAAGCATTGATCAGAGCCTTCTAGGTGCTAATGAGACTATAGAGTGATAAACACTTGGGTTGGGGTTATAAGCTTTGTCATTCTAAGCTTATTAGACACTTGGGAAGTAAGGTTCATAGAGTGTATTTCGGTTTCGAGGTGTAGTTCGGTCATAGCAATTTCAAAGGTATTCCTATTCTTAGTTCCTTTTCTGTATTGTTAGTTCTTATAGTTTTTCTCTACTCAATTCCTAATCCAATCTTCTCTATTCTTGGTTAGGCATCTAAGTTCTTCGAACTTGAGATTTCTTGTTGGTAAGTATCTTCTCGATGGTTTAGTTCATTCCTCTTCATCTCTTTCTTTTAGAAAACTCACCTCTCTATTAATGGTTTTTAGGAGTGTTCCAAAATCCCGACTTTGTTCTCATCATCTCGGTATTTTGGTAAGGAAAATATGATAGATCTTGTATGTTTGTACGATATGTTATGATATGTTTATGCTATAATATGTATAAGTATAATATGTTTTGTAGTCCTTGGGCATATGACTTATTTATATAGCAAGCCCCAAGATTATGTTTTTAGTCGCTTGGGCATATGACTTGCTTAGATAGCAAGCCCCAAGATTATTTTATCATTTTCATGGTTTAGAGTTATGGTTTACCCTACCTCAGATATTAGACAGAGGACCTAGATGGGTTATCATATACTACCATGTGATCTAACCTACCTCAGATATTAGACCGGGGACCTAGATGGTTTATCACATACCATGTTAATGAGTTAATGGCCATTAATATTGTAGTCCTATATGATATACGTTTTTATAGTCATATGTTTTTAGTGTATGCTTATGATTTATTATGTATGTTTTAGATAGTATTATGTTTTATAGTATATGATGTAGTTTTATGCTTATGATATATGATGTATGTTTTTAGTAGGTTTTCCTTGCTGGGCATTAGGCTCATTCCTTTATTTTTAGTGTGATGCAGAAAAATGAATATGGAAGGCGGAAGGATTCTTGGTAGCTTGGTGTTGACGGTGAAATCTCGTCAACGAAATTAGGTCAGAAAACTCAAAGGTAAATGTGGCGATGTTTAGATAAAAACTTAGAATGAACTTATGGAAGGATAAACATTGATGAACAATGGAGTGAAAAATGTATATTGCTCAATGGCCCCTACATACAATGAATTTTCCAACCCCCATCTCTGTGGAAGGGGGGTTCATTTTATAGTAGGCTCTAATGGCCTTGGATACATGGTGGTCCAGGGGACCAGGTGGTACACAAGTACTCTGTCAGGAGAGTGGTCTCAGGGGTAGTGGTGCCGATACTAGTACATAGCCAGGTACCATGAGGAGGTCTCCACTACTCTACCGTATGAATGTCAGAGGAGTGGTATAGGTGATAGTGGTGTCGACTCTGACATCTGATTGGGAGTATGCAGGCCATGTCCTTTCTCCTAGTGTTCCCACTACCTGACTAGCATGAGTGCCACGGTCAGACGTACGGGGTCTTACAAGACGTACCCCGTACGAGATTGTACCATCGTGACCTTTCGGAATCATACTTGGGTTTTCACTTCTAGACGGCGGGGTTTCCATAGGTGATGCCATCACAAGGTGAGGGGCGCGAGATGTTATCACGTGAGGCCCTCGCATAACCATGGCGGGGCTATGCAAGGTCGCCCCTCGTGGAGATGCTACGGGATGCTCCCACGCGAGGCCCCCCCCCCCCCCACAGGGCTAGGAGATGCTTCTACACGCGGTCGCCGGGTCTAGGAGAGGCTCCCACGTGAGGCCTTCGTGGCGCGGCCGAGGCAGGGCTACGCGAGGCTGCTGCTGAGTGCCGCGGCGCGCGAGGTGGTGGGTGAGGTGCGCACGCGAGGCGGTCCACGCTGGGGCACTGGGCGCGTCGAGGGGTGGCGCGAGGCTGGGGCCTCGCGAGACTCCTGCTGAGTTCCGCGACGCGCAAGGTGGTGGGCGAGGTGCGCACGCGAGGCGGTCCACACTGGGGCGTTGGGCGCGCCGAGGGGTGGCGCAAGGCTGGGGCCTCGCGAGACGTCCGCTAAGTGCCGCGGCGCGCGAGGTGTGCACGTGAGGCGGTCCACGCTGGGGTGCTGGGCGCGTTGAGGGGTGGCGCGAGGCTGGGGCCTCGCGAGACGCCTGCTGAGTGCCGTTGCGCGTGAGGTGCACACCCGAGGCGGTCCACGCGGGGGCGCTGGGCACGCCGAGGGGTGGCGCGAGGCTGGGGCCTCGCGAGATGCCATGTGCCTTGAGTTGATGCGAGGCCGTTGCAAGAGGATGGTTTCCCGAGCGTCCTGCGGCTCAAAAATGTATTTAGGCCTTTATGGGACCTTAGCACGCGCCTTGGATCATTTACAGACATGGGATATTGAGCATCCACAGTGTCCAAGGTGGAGTGGTCAATTTGAGCAGGGTCATTTTGAGCACTAATTTGAGGGTTCAAATGGACTTCAAACACGATTGCTTTGGACCTTCCAGGGACCTTAGGCCTGAGGTGTGGGTTCTTTACCCGTGTTGAATTTTGAGCATCCACACTTGGCTTGTGTGTTGAGGATGGATGGAATGTGTGGACTGCGTGTCGATCGAGGATGAAGTTGTTTATTTTTTTTAGTCTTTTAAATCATGTTTTTTTTGCATTTAGTTTTGTAACACAATTTTCTGTAGTTTAAAATTATGTTTTATGTTTTAAACAATGGGTACCCATGCCATATTTTCTATTATTATGTATTTGATACAATATTTCAAGATTTAATAAAGTTAGTTATATTATTTCTTATGTATCTTTCCCAAAATAGTAGTTATGTATAGTAGATCTAATGGTCCAAGGTCTTAGAAATAGTTGGGTCATTACACTCAGCCACCAATGTAAAGTTCTCAGGTCCTAGTACATGTTCGTGGTGCTGGAGTTCAAGAAGTACGAGGTAGTATGAGATTCATCCAGAATCACTCGTCTGATAACAGTATCCATTGGAACAAAGATTTGACCTTTAAATCTCAACAAGCCCATATTTAATACTGTATAGTCCCTAGCCACTCCTGTAACATCACAAATTTCCTAATAAGGCTTAGGGCCTTGATTAAGGGGCCAAATTGGCAAATTATGGGTTTTATATGATTAAACGTGAATTAATTGTCATTTATGTGTATATGAGATATATATGTATATCATCACTTGATTATGTGAGTTATATTAAGATATGCATGTTTAGGTGCATTAAATATGCACGTTGGCCCGTTTCTTATTAGAAGGACATTTTCGTAATTTTGACTTGTTATGGGTATATTTGAATATATATATATATAGGCATATATGTGATATATGTGTGAGACCACATTATTATGTGGATATATTTAGATTATTTGGCATAAGGCGATCCTAGTGAGCAAATTAGCGAAAAAGTCACAACGAAAATAAATAACCAGCTCGGGGTAGGCCTAGGGGTATTTTGGTAAATTAGTGCATTGCCAGGAATTGTTGAGTAATGGGGATTTGTTTGGTGTTTTGGAGATAACTAATAATTATTTAAAGAAATGGTGGGATGAGATGGTGAAAGACTAAAATGCCCTTGAAGGCATTAAGTGGCAAGTTATGGGCTTAAGGGCATATTGGTCATTTGATGTGTTGAGGATTCATATACTTAGGCAACCTAAAACTCTGTTGAGTTGCAAAGGAAACAAACAAGTGGAAAAACTCTCTCTCCCTCCCGTACTCTCTTCTCTCTCTCAAAGGGTTTGAAGTTTTGGGAAGAAACCTTGAATTTTTGGAGTGGAGTTTTCGATTCGAGGCTTGGGAAAAGTTTAGGCAAGCTAGGGGATTGCTAGGAACCCATCTTCAGTAAATAAGGTAATGGTTTTAACCCTTGATTCTCTCTGAATTTTTGAGTTCTTACTCTGTTTTTGCTATTCTTGAGTTTTACAAACTCAAGATTTGGATTTTGAGTTTTACAAACTCAAGACTTGGATTTTGAGTTTCTATGGAGATTTTGGGTGTTTGTTGCTGTTTTAATGTTGCTAAGCTATTGGGTAAAATATTTGGAGGATTGAAATGTTGATTTGAGGGGCTAGGGACTCATAGGGATCGGATTTGAGGCTTTGAGGTTCGGAGAATTTTGGAAAAAAACCCAGAATTTTGGGTTAGCTGGGATCAGTGCTGTAGCGCTAGGTATGTAGCGCTACAATGCTAGTCTGATAGGCGATTGGAGTTTTTGACTCTAGCGCTGTAGCGCTACTCAGCTTTAAGAATTTTTTTTTTGGTACTTAGGGCTTTTGCTCAAGGGCTCGGGGGATAATTTCACCACCCTATTTGGCAGAATTGGAGGTCCCGGAAGCATGGGATTGGACCCGGGGTTCTATTATGGAATCAAATGTTGATAAGACATTATCTATGGGTTGTGACTAGGTTGTCGCTAAGGCTCAGGATGGGATTGTACTCGGGGTTGCTTATATCCAGTGTTTGGACCAATGGTAAGAAAACTACACCCAATGCGTGAGATACGTGATTAGGGCTCGACCCTGTTGTTAAATGTATTATGATTAGGGCTTGGCCCCGTTGTTGAGTGTATTATGATTAGGACTCGACCTCGTTGTTAAATGTATTATGATTAGGGCTTGAACCTGCTGTAAAACGTATTATGATTGGGGCTTGACCCAACTGTTAATTGTAATATGATTGGGGCTTGGCCCAACTGTTAAATGTATTATGATTGGGGCTTGGTCTAGCTGTTAAATGTAAACATGATTAGGGCTCGGGCCCAGCAAATGAGCATGATTATAGTTATGCATGTGTATACCTGTGTAAGTACATTGTAATGTGTTGTGTCTGTGTATGATGAATGTATTATATGTTTGTCTGTTCAGCTTATAAGATAGAAGCATGTCTCTCACACCTAACAAAGAGCTAGGCCTGCTAGTCGAGGGTATATTTGATTAAAAAGGGGCTCGACTTATAAGCCGATGGATAAAAGAGCTTGACTTATAAGCCAAGGGACTATAGGGACCCGACTTATAAGCCGAGGGACTAAAATGGGCTCGATTTATGAGTTGAAGGATTTACAAGACCGACTTATATGTCGAGGGATTACAGGGCCGACTTATAAGTGAAAGGATTACAAGGCTCGGCTTAAAAGTCGAGGGTTTACAAGGCTTGACTTATAAGTCAAGAGTTCACAAGGCCCGACTTATGAGTCGAGGGTTTGCAAGGCTCAGCTTATGAGCCGTGATTGGCATTATGCACGTTGAACGCAGGTCGTTATGGCTAGGCCACCCCAGGAATGGATTATGCACTTGACTGGCTCGGATGGCAAAGGAATGAATGGGAGTACATTATGCACTTGACTGGCTAAGATACCAAAGGAATGAATGGGAGTTAATTATGCACTTGACTGGCTCAGTTGCCATATGATTGAACGGGAGTGCGACATGCACTTGTGTGACCCTATGGTTACTTGTACAATGTGGGTGTGCTTGGTTCTAGTTATTACTGTTGAGAATGCTGTCATATTCTATAGACTATCTGAATTTTCTAATGTGTTTTCTTGTTGAGTCTTTTGGCTCACGGGTGCTTTGTGGTGCTGGTAAGGGTAAGGAGAACCTTGGCCAACCATGAGTTGGAGAACGTTAGAGGCGATGTGTACATATGCATTCTGTTCGACCACCACGATCGAGGTATCATAAGGGAATTGGGGTTGGACCCTGTGTTTGTCGCTTATGTCGGCTTATCTTGTAATCCCTGAGTTGTAAACAAATTTTTAATCTTGTATTTTTTGGATCCCATGTAAAGACTAAATTTTTCTTTTAATGGAAATGTTTATTCGTTGACCAAGATTTTTAATACGTTAAACCTTAGTGGGTTAATCACATGTTTTAGTCCAAATGAATCGTTTAGCGAGTCCCACACTATTTTAAATACACGTGGTAACATACCCTAATTAGCAGGGCGTTACAAATTGGTATCAGAGCTACCAAGTTTTAAGGGTTCCTGATGATGGACTGGGCATGTACACTTTCCTCTAAAGACAAGCTCGACTTAGGGTTTGGTAACTATCAATATAGTTATGTGTGTAATTGCTTAGATGAACTATATATGCCTTCCTAGCTTGTTTAAATAAAAAGCATTAGCTATTCTGATAGGGCCTAGCCCTTGACTGCTGTGTGCATGTGAAGGATGTGCTTATTAGCACAGTAGACGTTTATAAATGCTATGTGAATGCTTATAAGCATCATTATTGTTTTTGAATATCAGAAATGCTTATTAGCACTGCTGTATGTGCACGTATGCCAGGAGATGCTTATTAGCACTGTTAAATGTTAAAAGGAATGCTTATTAGCATCGTTAATTGTCTATGCATGCTAGGAAATGCTTATTAGCATCCTTCTTGCCCTTAAAATGTTAAGAAATTCATAATAGCATTATGTTATGTATGGGAATGCCAGGAACATGCTTATTAGCGCTGTTAATGTTTGTAAATGTTAAGAACGTGCTTACTAGTATTTTGTTTGAGCATGAATATGAATCTCCATGCTTATTAGCATTGACATCGCTTATGAATGCAAAAGGAAGCACTTGTTAGCATTGTAATATGGACATGTAGGTCATTAGTGCTGTTATAGATACATGTATGCTAGGAAGTGCTCATTAGCACTGTTAAATATTAAAGAAAGGCTTGTTAACAGTGTTATTTGTATGTAAATGTCATGAGATGATTATCAGCATCGCTAATTGTTTATGAGTGCCAAAAAATTCATATTAGCACCGTTACTTGTTTATAAATGTTAGGAATTGCTTATTAGCAACCTGTTTGGATATGAATATGGATTGACATGCTTACTAGTATGATGGTTGAGTGTGAACATTTGTTTGTTCGGTCTTGAACCATAAGGCCGCGAGAGGTTTAATTATTACTACTTAATTGGCCGAATTGATTACTGCAACAACATACATGTTTGGAAGTATGTTTCCACGGTAGTTAGATCTACAAGCCGGCCAGGGAATACAGGCCAAAAAATGGTAATTAGGGTCAGACCCCTTCGCCAACTCCTAAAAAATGGCAACAGATGCTTGGTGATATGCAAGCTAGGCTGTAGAGGCAGGAAGAAGAGATTCATCAGTTGAGGCAACAACGGCTTCCAGCAGGGAACAATGCGTCAGAGGCCCCACCTGCTGCTATAGTACCGGCCGTACAATAGTAGTTAGGGATAGAGAACCATTGGGAATTATTATATAAACGATTCAGGAAGTAGCACCCTCTTTTTTTTTAGGGTAGCGCAGATCTACTCAAGGCAGGACAGTGGATGGTCATGATCACATCCATCCTATATTTCATGAGAATGGTGGGCAACGAGAGAGTGGCCTATGCCACTTATATGTTTCAGGAGGATGCCAGAATCTGGTGGGAGGTAGTATCCCCGACTAGGGACATTAATACCTTTGATTGGGAAGAGTTTAGAACTCAGTTTAATAAACATTATTATAATGAGGCAGTTAGGGCTGCAAAAGCTAAGGAGTTCAGCAAATGGTTTCAAGGGAATATGACAGTGGCAGAGTATGCAATGAGGTTTGATAGATTATCCAAGTTCACTGCAGACTTGGTGTCCACCAATGGGATGAAGAAGGAAAGATTCCTTCAGGGGCTGTGGTCTATGATAGCCCGGGATGTCAAAATCACAACAGTACATGGAGTGACGGGATACGCTCAGGTAGTGAAAAGATCCCCATACTGCAGAGGGCATTGAGAACAAGATCTAGCACGTGAGTGCGGCTAGAAGGGATAGGAGAATGGAACCTCCCTTTACAGGACCGGGTAGGGGTGGAGGCCCTAGTGACCAGAAAAGGAAAGCTCTGGATACTGTGTTGGCTTCCGGCCCTGATAGGAGCCACATGGTGTATAGATTGGCCGCAAGAGAGGCAACGGGAACTGGAGGACATATCGAGAGTGTACCAGATGTAGAAGACATCATCTGGGGGGAAATTGGTAGTATCTAGGAGATGAGTTAGATCACTGTCAGTGATAGCAGATGACAAAAAGTTGTCAGTTTACCTAGCAGCGTTGGTTATGATCGACTTTGACATGGTTTCTGGGTAGGGATTGGTTAAAAGAAGTATGGGGAAACCATAAATTGCAAGAAAAAAAATAGATGGTAACCCTTGGGTTTGAGGGTGAGAAACCTTTTGTACTTGTTGGCACTATGCATGGACCCCACATACTTATGATATATGTACTTAGAGCTAGAGACCTATGGCAAGGGGAATGCATAGGATTCTTTGCTAGTGTGGTGGATACCACTCTAGTCGTGCCAGTGGGACTAGGACATACTAGATGAGCCGGTGAATTTCTATATAGGTTACCATAGGATTTTCCAGGGTTACCTCTACACCGAAAGATAGAGTTATGATTAATGTGGTGACAAGGACGAAACCAATGTGTAGGGCACTGTATTGAATGACTTTAGCAGAGCTGAAGGAACTAAAGGTTCAGTTACAGGGTAAGACAATATTCTCCAAGGTGGATATTCGATCTGGTTATCACCAGTTGGGGATTAGGGAGAAGGATATACCGAGGGATGCTTTTGTACTAGATATGGGTTTTATGAGTTCTTAATCCTGTCATTTGGATTGACTAATGCACCGACATCATTGATGGATCAGATGAACAGGGTGTTCAAAGAGTATCTAAATTGGTTTGTGACCGTCTTTATCGACGATATTTTGGTATAAGTTATGTCCTTGTATGGACATAAAAGGTGATTGCCTAAGCTTCATGTTAGTTGAAGAATATGACCAGATCTAGAATAGAGTTACTGGTGAGCCAGTTGGCCAACATTATGCTTAAGTTTACTCTTTTAGAAAGGATTAAAAAAAATAGTTGAGTGACCCACAATTGGGAAAGATTAGAGGGGATGTCCTAGCTGGAATAGATGAGTTTGTCGAGTTATAAAGGATCGGATTTGTGTTCCAATGGACACTGGGGTTAAACGAGAGATTCTGGATAAATCCCATACTACCCCTTATTCTCTACATTTAGGCAACATGAAGATGTACACGGATTTGAAAGCTTTTTATTGGTGGTCTGAGATGGAGAGGGACATAACTGAGTATGTGGCAAAGTGCCTGACCTGGTAGCAGGTCAAGGTAGAGTATCGGAAACCAGTAAGACCATTACAGCCTTTGAGTATTCCATGATGGAAGTAAGAGGACATCACGATGAATTTCAAGGTAGGATCGCCCAAGATAGTGGGCCAGCATGATTCGGTCTGGGTCATTATGGACCAGTATATAGAGTCAGCTCACTTTTATTAGTGGGGACAAACAATATAGTAGACTAGTATTTAGCTCTTGAGGTGAGAGAGATAGTAAGTCCTTAATGGACTTTGAGGTCTATCCTGACGGATAGGGACCCCATATTTGCTTCCAAGTTTTGGGGAAATTTATAAAAGGTGATGAATATACATCAGAGGTTGAGTACCGCTTATCATCCTCAGGCCAATGGTTAGTCTAAGAGGACCATCCAGATATTGGAGGACATGCTGAGAGCATGTGTACTAGACTTTGAGGGGTCCTGGAGTAAATATTTACCTCAGATAGAGTTTTCCTACAACAACAGCTACCAGGTGACCATAGGAGTGGCTCCTTATGAGATGTTGTATGGTAGGAAATGCAGATCACCTATTCACTGGCATGAGATGGGTGAGCATAGATACTTAGGCCCTGAGGCATTTTAGAGGACCAGTGAGGCTATCGAGAAGATCAGAGCTCGGATGCTCACATCACAGAGTAGATAGAGAGTTATGCGGATCCGAAGCACATGAACATGGAGTTTCAGGTGGGAGGCTATGTCTTCCTTAGAAGGGGTGAGGAGGTTTGGGAAGAAGGGCAAGCTGAGCCCTAGGTTTGTAGGACCTTTTGAGATCTTGGAGAGGATCGGTCAGGTGGCCTATAGATTGGCCTTACCTCCGGCATTATTGGCCGTGCACAATGTGTTCCATATTTTGATGCTACGGAAGTATGTATCTGATGAGACTCATGTACTGATCTATGAAGATCTGGAGCTGCAAGCAGACTTATCTTTTAAGGAGCAACCATTCCAGATATTAGATAGAAAGGACAAGGCCTTGAGGAATAAAACCATACCTTTAGTTAAGGTATTATGGAGGAACAACAAGGTCGAAGAGGCGACCTGGGAGTTGGAATCAACCATGCGAGACCAATATCCTGAGCTGTTCAGGTAAAATTTCGAGTACGAAATTCTTGTAAGGAGGGGATAGTTGTAACATACAAAATTTCCTAATAAGGTTTAGAGCCTTGATTAGGGCACCATATTGACTAATTATGGGTTTTATATGATTAAACGTGAATTAATTGTCATTTATTTATATATGTATATCATTACTTGATTATGTGATTTATATTATAATATGACTAGATATGCATGTTTAGGTGTATTAAATATGCATGTGGGCCTGTTTTTATTAGAAGAGCATTATTCGTAATTTTGACCCGTTATGGGTATATTTGAATATATATAAGCATAAATGTGATATATGTGTGAGACCACATTATTATGTGGATATATTTATATTATTCAGCACGAGGTGATCCTAGTGAGCAAATTAGCGAAAAAGTCACAACGGGAATAAATACCTGACTCGGGGTAGCCCTAGGGGTATTTTGGTAAATTAGTTATAGAGTAATGGGGATTTGTTTGGTGTATTGGAGATAACTAAGATTTATTTAAATAAATGGTGGGATGAGATAGTGAAATACTAAAATGCCGTTGAAGGCATTAAGTGGCAAGCTATGGGCTTAAAGGCATATTGGTCATTTGCTATGTTGGGGATTAGTATACTTAGGCAACCTAGAACTCTGCTGAGTTCCAAAGGAAACAAACAAGTGCAACAACTCTCTCTCCCTCCCGTACTCCCCTCTCTTTCTTAAAGGGTTTGAATTTTGGGGAAGAAAGCTTGAATTTTTGGAGTGGAGTTTTGGATTCGAGGCTTGGGAAAAGTTTAGGCAAACTAGGGGATTGCTAGGAACCCATCTTCAATAAATAAGGTAATGGTTTTAACCCTTGATTCTATCGGAATTTCTGAGTTCTTACTCTGTTTTTGCTGTTCTTGAGTTTTACAAACTCAAGACTTGGATTTTGAGTTTCTATGGAGATTTTGGGTGTTTGTTGATGTTTTAATGTTGCTAAGCTATTGGGTAAACTATTTGGAGGATTGAAATGTTGATTTGAGGGGTTGGGGACCTGTAGGGATCAGATTTTAAGCTTTGAGGTTCGGAGAATTTTTGAAAAAAAAACCTAGAATTTTGGGTTAGCTGGGATCAGCGCTGTAGCACTATACCTAGCGCTACAACACTAGTCTGTTGGGCGATTGGAGTTTCTGACTCTAGCGCTATAGTGCCCAGTAGGTAGCATTGTAGCGCTACTCAGCATTCAAGATTCGATTTTTTGGTACTTTTTAGGGTTTTTGCTCAGGGGCTCGGGGGACTAATTCATATCCCTGTTTGGTGGAATTGGAAGTCCCAGGGTTCTATTGTGGAATCAAATGTTGATAAGACATTATCTATGGGTTGTGACTAGGTTGTCGCTAAGGCTCAGGACGGGATCGTACTCAGGGGTCGCTTATATCCAGTGCTTGGACCACAGGTAAGAAACTGCACCCGATGCATGAGATACGTGATTAGGGCTTAGCCCCATTGTTAAATCTATTATGATTCGGGCTTGAACCCGTTGTTGAGTGTATTATGATTAGGGCTCGGCCCCGTTGTCGAATGTATTATGATTAGGGCTCAACCTTGTTGTCAAACATATTATGATTGGGGCTTGACCCAACTGTTAAATGTAATATGATTGGGGCTTGGCCCAACTGTTAAATGTAAACATGATTAGGGCTCGAGCCCAGCTAATGAGCTTGATTATAATTATGCATGTGTAAACCTGTGTAAGTACATTGTAATGTGTTGTGTCTGTGTATGATGAATGTATTATATGTATGTATGTTCCTGACTGGGAGGTTCGGCTTATAATTCGGAAGCATGTCTATTGCACCTAACCAATAGCTCGACCGACTTGTTGAGGGTATATTTGATTAAAAAGAGGTTTGACTTATAAGCTGATGGACAAAAAGGGCTCGACTTATAAGCCAAGGGACTATATGGGCTTGATTTATGAGTCGATGGACTAAAAGGGGCACTATTTATGAGTCGGGGATTTACAAGGTCGACTTATAAGTTGAGGGATTACAGGGCCGACTTATAAGTTGAAAGATTACAAGGCCCAACTTATAAGTTGAGGGTCTACAAGGCTTGACTTATAAGTTGAGAGTTCACAAGACCCGACTTATGAGTCGAGGGTTTGCAAGGCTCGGCTTATGTGCCGTGATCAGCATTATGCGTGTTGAGCACAGTCCGTTATGGCTAGGCCACCCCGGGAGTGCATTATGCACTTGACTGGCTTGGATGCCAAAAGAATGAATGGGAGTGCATTATGCACTTAACTGGCTAAGATGCCAAAGGAATGAATGGGAGTGAATTATGCACTTGACTGGCTCAGATGCCATAGGAATGAATGGAAGTGCAACATGCTCTTGTGTGACCCTATGGTCACTTGTATAGTGTGGTATGCTTGGTTCCAGTTATTACTGTTGAACATGCTGTCATATCCTATGGACTATCTGAATTTGGTAATGTGTTTTCTTACTGAGTCTTTTGGCTCATGGGTGCTTTGTGGTGCAGGTAAGGGTAAGGAGAACCTTGGCCAACCATGACTTGGAGAGCGTTATGGGCGATGTGTACATATACAGTATGCTCGACCACCTCGGCCTAGGTATCGCACGGGAACTGGGGTTGGACCCTGTTTTGCTGGTTAGGTCGGCTTATCTTGTAATCCCCGAGTTGTAAACAAATTTTTAAACTTGTATTTCTAGGATCCCATGTAAAGACTAAAGTTTTCTTTTAATGGAAATGTTTATTCGTTGACCAAGATTTTTAATACGTGAAACCTTAGTGGCTTAATCACATGTTTTAGTCGAAATGACTCGTTTAGCGAGTCCTGCACTATTTGAAACACATGTTGTAACAAACCCTAATTAGCAGGGCGTTACAACTCATGCTAGGACGTCCTCTCTAATCATCACCAGTTGTGGCTCTTGAAGCTAACTCTCCTTTATCCTTTTGAGAAGAGTAGACTGTAGGGTAATGTTGGCTAATTGGCCCACTACTAACTCAATCCCTGCCCTGGTCATATCCTTTGCCAACTTCTTGGATATTTTCCTCGAACTGTACAACTGCCCTGGACCTCTCCGACTTAGAGCATCTACCACCACATTGGCTTTCTTCAGATGGTAAAGGATGTCACAGTCATAGTCCTTCACTAGTTCCAACCAACGCTTCTGCCTCATATTCAAATCCTTCTGTGTAAAGAAGTAATCGAGACTCTTGTGGTCAACATATATCTCACACTTCTCTTCATAAAGGTAATGCCTTCATACCTTTAATACAAAGATCATTGTTGCTAATTCCACATCATGAGTAGGATACCTCTACTCAGAATCCTTCAACTAGTGTGATGCATAAGCAATCACCCTCTCTGCCTGCATAAGAACACAACCTAACCCTTGTCTCTAAGCATCACAATAAACCATGAACTTCTCCTAATCTGTCGGAAGACTTAGAACTGGGGCGATAATCAAACACCGCTTCAACTCTTGGAAGCTGTTCTCGCACCTGTTTGACCATGCAAACTTCCAATTCTTGTGTGTGTGTTATGTCAGTGGGATAGCTATCCTTGAGAACCTGTGATAGTTAGAATCCCGTGATCCATAGGGGGAAAGACTGGGTAAAAGCTACGCAATTCCACATCGCCCGGGGAAGGTCATGTGTGATGATTCTAAGACTGTGTAGCTATGCGACTACACAGTTGAAGATTGCTTAAATGGATTGATGGGTACTACCTATGCCAACAAGATGCATCTTCTTTTTGGTAGCCCATAACTTGAACTCCTAAGTTAAGTGTGCTTGACCTGGAGTAATCTCATGATGGGTGACCTCCTGGGAAGTTTTCATAGGAAGTGTGCGAGTGAGGACAAAACACGTTGGAAAGACTCGTGTTGGTTTGCAGGGCCAGTCTTCATTCCAGGAAGAAACCACAGTGACGTGAGGCGTTACAAATGGTATCAGAGCCTTGACCTAGTCGAAAGTGTGGCCAACGGGGACATCGAACCCTTGAAGGGGGCAGGGGTGATTGTGACAATCAGAATCCCATGATCTGCAGGAAGAAAGATTGGGTAAAAGCTGTGCAATCTCACATCGCCTAGGGAAGGTCAAGTGTGATGATTCTAAGACTGTGTAGGTATGGGACTACACAGTTGAAGAAGGCTTAAATGGATTGATGGGTACTACCTATGCCAACAAGATGAATCTTCTTTTCGATAGCCCATCACTTGAGAATTTCAAAGTTAAGCGTGCTTGACCTGGAGTAATCTCCATGATGGGTGACCTCCTCGAAAGTTTTCACAGGAAGTGTGCGAGTGAAGGACAAAGCACGCTAGAAAGACTCGTGTTGGTTTGCAAGGCCAGTCGTCCATTCCAGGAAGCAACCATAGTGACGTAGGGCATTACAAATGGTATCAGAGCCTTGAACTAGCCAGAAGTGTGGCCGACGGGGACGTCAGACCCTTAACGAGGGGTGATTATGATAGTCAAAATCCCGTGATCCGTCGGGGGAAAGACCGGGTAAAAGCTCTGGAATCCCACATCGCCTAGGGAAGGTCAAGTGTGATGATTCTAAGACTGTGTAGGTATTGGACTACACAGTTGAAGATGGATTAAATGGATTAATGGGTACTACCTATGCCAAGAAGATGCATCCTCTTTTCGGCAGCCCATCACTTGAGAACTCCAAAGTTAAGCGTGCTTGACCTGGAGTAATCTCATGATGGGTGACCTCCTCGAAAGTTTTTCCAAGAAGCGTGCGAGTGAGGAAAAAGCACGCTGGAAAGACTCGTGTTGGTTTGTAGGGTCAGTCGTCATTCCACGAGGCAGCCATAGTGACATTGGGTATTGCAAAACCCTTCCACAAACTTTCTATAATAACCTGCCAATCCATGGAAGCTTCTAATCTTAGAGGCATTCCTTGTCCTCGGCCAATACCTGACACCCTCAATCTTAGCTGGGTCTACCTTAATCCCATCTCTACTAACAATATGACCCACTAAAGTCACCTGAGGTAACCAAACTCACACTTCTTGAACTTTACAAACAATCTGTGTTCTCTCAGCCTCTGTAAGACCAACCTAAGGTGTTGCTCATGCTCTTCCTGTAACTGTGAATACACAAAGATATAGTCGATAAAGACGATCACAAATCAATCCAAATAGTCCTTGAACACCTTTTTCATCAAATCCATGGAGACTGCCAGGGTGTTAGTCAATCCAAATGACATAACGAGGAACTCAGAGTGCCCATATCTGGTACGAAAGGCTGTCTTTAGTATGTCTTCCTCCTTAATCCTCAACTGGTGATAACCAGACCAAAGATCTATCTTTGAGAACACCATTTTACCTTGCAATTGGTCAAATAAGTCATCTATCCTTGGCAGAGGATACCTGTTCTTAATGGTCAGATTATTCAATTCCCTATAGTGTATGCACATCCTTCGAGAACTGTCCTTCTTCTTCACAAATAGAACTGACGCGCCCCATGGCGAGAAACTTGGTCTGATAAAACCCAATTCTAGCAACTTCTATAATTATACCTTATGTTCCCTCAACTCTACTAGGGGCATTCTATAAGGTGCCCTAGACACTGGCTCTGTCCCTGGTGCCAGCTCAATAACAAATTCTATCTCTCTGTGCGGTGGCAATCCTGGTAACTCCTCTGGGAACACATCTAGGAATTGACAAACTAACTTAGTCTCTTCTGGTCCCACTGGTCCCACTGGCATGACCTGAGGGGTATCCACCATGCTGGCCAAGAATCCTATGCAACCTCCTCGCAATAGG
Source organism: Humulus lupulus (assembly GCF_963169125.1). Lineage (NCBI taxonomy): Eukaryota > Viridiplantae > Streptophyta > Magnoliopsida > Rosales > Cannabaceae > Humulus > Humulus lupulus. The sequence continues at coordinate 142,760,976 of NC_084801.1, read as the reverse complement.
TCTTTAACCCTCAATGCTGATCATAGGTACTCGGGGTCCATGCACAGTGCCAACGAATATGAATGGGTCTTCACCCTCAGGTGGTTGTCCAATATCTAGTTAACCATTCCATCCCCAAAATCATATCAAAGTCAGTTATAACCAACTCTATCAAGTCAACCGACAACTCCCTGCCGTCCACTATCACTAGTAGTGTTCTGACCCATCTCTTGGAAACCACTAACTCTCCAGAAAGTAATAACGGCCCAAACCCCATACCATAGTAGTCGCATGGCCTACAGAGTCTATCAATAATCCTACTAGAAACATACGAATGTGTAGAACAAAAGTCAATCAGCATAGTATAAGAAATGCCAACACTAGAAAGCTGACCTGTGACCACTGATGGCCTAGCCACAGCCTCAGCCTGTGTCAATGCAAACACTCGAGCTGGAGTCGAGTTGCCTGCCTTCTTCAGTTCCTCTTTCTTCATTCTTGGGCAGTCCATCTTGAGATGCCCCTCGATCCCACATAAAAAGAAAGTCTTCGCCCGACACTCCCATAGATGATGTCTTCTACATCTGGCACACTCTGGATATGTCCTCCAATTCTCATTGCTGCCCTGGCGGCCAATCTGTACACCTCGTGGCCTCCTGTCAGGACCGAAAGCCAAAACAATATCTGGGGTCTTCCTTTTCTAGTCACTAGGGCCTCCGCCCCTACCTGATCTTGTGAAGGGAGGCATGTCCTCCTCATATCCCTTCTAGCCGCATTCTCGCGCCAGATCTTGTTCTCATCACCCTCTGCGGTAAGGGCTCTCTCTACTACCTTAGCGTATGTCGTCACTCTAGGGACTGTTGTAATTCAGGCATCTCGAGATATCATAGGCTATAGCTACTGAGGAATCTTTCCTTTCTTGCCCCATCAGTGGGTACCAAGTCTGCAACGAACTTGGCTAATTTATCAAACTTCAGGGCGTATTCTGTCACTGACATACTCCCTTGTAATAACCTATTGAATTCCTCAGCTTTGGTAGCTCTAATTTCCTCATTGAGTACTTCTCATTGAATAGAGTTCTAAACTCTTCCCAGTTCATTGTGGTTACATCCCTAGTCTGGGACACCACCTCCCACCAAATTCAGGTGTCCTCCCGAAACATGTACGTGGCACAGGCCACTCTTTCATTGCCCACCACCCTCATGAAGTCTAGGATGGATGTAATCATAGCCATCCACTGCTTTGTCTTGAGTGGATCTACACTAACCTAAAAAATCATAGGGTATTGTTTCCTGAACCGTTCATATACTAACTCATAACGGTTCTCTAGCTCTGTCTGCTGTTGTACGACTGGGACTGAAGCAGCAGGTGGGGCCTTTGATGTAGCGTTCCCTGTCGGAACCTGTTGTTCCCTCAACTGGCGATTTTCTCCATCTTGTCTCTGGAGTCTAGCTTGCATATCAGCAAGCATCTGTTGCCAGTTTTTAGGGGCTGGCAGAGGGTTCTAACTCCGGTCATTACTTCCGACCTGATTCTCAGTGCCGGCTAGCTCAATAGGTTGCCCTGAAGCATTCTTCCAAGTCTATCTGCAATCAATGACTCGACTTATCAGGTAGTATTAACAACATCTCATGTCAACCCACGGTTCAAAACCAATCGAATAAGCATTCACATGCATTGACAATGCTAATGAGCATCCCAGTAATTAACACATATTCAATCATGCTAATAAGCATGGTGATTCATATTCATGCTTAACCAAGATTCTAATAAGCATGTTCTTAACATTCACATACATTAATAGCACTAATAAGCACGTTCATGGCATGCATATACATAACATAATGCTATTAAGCATTTCTAACACTCAAGGGCAAGAAGGATGCTAAAAAGTATTTTTTGGCATGAAAAGACAAATAGCGAACATTTAACGGTGTTAATAACCATCTTCTAGCATACAAGCACGTATAACAACGCTAATAAGTGTTTTTGTCATCCAAAAGCAACAACGATGCTTATAAGCTATCCCACAGCATTTACAAGCGACTATTGTGCTAATAAATACATCTTTAACATAAATACAGTAGTCAAGGGCCAGGTCCTATCAGAATAGCTCATGATTTCTATTTAAACAAGCAGGTAAGGCATGTAAATTTCATTTAAGCAATTGCACACATAACTATATTAATAGTTACAAAACCCTGAGTCGAGCTTGTCTTTAGTGGCGAGTGTACATGCCCAGTACATCATCAGGAACCCTTAAACCTTGGAAGTTCTGATACCAAGTTGTAACGACCTGCTAATTAGGGCCCGTTACCCAGTGTGTTTAAAATTAGTGCTAGACTCGCCAAATGAGTCATTTGGACTAAAACATGTGATTAATCCACTAAGGGTTCAAGTATTTAAAATTTTGGTCAAGACATTAACATTTTCATTAAAGAAAACATTAATCTTTACATGGGATCCCAAAATACAAGTTTAAAAGTTGGTTACAACCCAAAGATTACAAAAACAGTCGCCCTAAATAGCAAAATAGGGTATAACCCTAGCTCCTCTATGATATCTCGACCGTGACGGTCGAGCGGACTGCATATGTACACATCACCGCTATCGCTCTCCAACTCATGGCTGGCCAAACTTCTCCTTACCCTTACCTACACCACAAAGCACCCCTGAGCCAAAAGATTCAGCAAGAAAACATATTCAGACAATTCACAGAATATAATAGTATGCTTAACAGTAATAATTGGAACCAAGCATAAACATTATACAGATAAGTGACCATAGGGTCACACAAGTGTGTGTCGCACTCCCATTTATTCATATGGCATCCGAGCCAGTCAAGTGCATAATGCACTCCCGGGGTGGCCTAGCCATAACGGCCTGTGGTCCTCGCGCATAACGCCGATCATGGTTTATAAGCCAAGCCTTATAGACCCTTGACTTATAAGCCAAGCCTTGGAAACCCTTAACTTATAAGTCGGGCCCCTTTTTAATCGGATATACCCTTGACTAGCAGGTCAAGTTTTAATCATATACAACAGACAGATCCTCAGTTAATAAACCAAGCTTCCTAGCAAGAACAACATCCACATAATACATTCATCATACATGTAGATACAATGCGCTACAATATACTAAGAAGATATGCACATGCACAATTATAATCATGCTCATTAGTTGGGCCCGAGCCCTATTCACATTACATTTAACAAACGGGCCAAGCGCCAATCATATTACATTACTAGCTGGGCCAAGCCCCAATCATACATTTCCCGTATCGGGTGCAATTTTCTTACCTTGATCCTCGTGCAAATAGTGGAACAACTCCGAGTGCTAATCCTGACTCGAGCCTGGCAAAAACCCTAGTCACAACATAAGTATACGTTCATTAGGACTTAACCCTAGAACTTGAGTTCCAAAATGAGCTCTAAATCTTAAAACGATGGTTCCCAGTTAATGGGGCGCTTGAAATGTCCCCCGAGCCCCTACGCGACTCCCAAGTCAGATCCCCTGAGCTCCCTGGGCCTAGCCTTACAAATCTATTAAACATTCATTTTGGGGCCCCTGGCGCAGTCATGCCCACAGAAAAATTTGGGCTTCTGGGCCATTGGTGTGGTCGCACCCCTCAACTCAAGCCCCCACATCAAACTCAATTTCCCTTTTTCTGGGGCACTAGCGCAGTCGCGCTACAATCTAGTATGGTCGCGCTACAATCTAGCACGGTTGCACTAGGTCACCAAGAACTCGTAAAATGGCCCAGAACACAAGTGTTCTTCCACAAATCGCAAACTCTGCGATTTCTTGCAATTTCAAACCTTGAATTCGAACCAACCATGTGTTTCTAACAACATTCTAGCCATAGAAACTATATACCAAGCCTAGGTAACAAAACCTACTAGTTAAACCATCCCAAATACCCATAAACCTTCAATTTAGAAAAATTCAAAAAACTTCAAGAATACCAAGAAAAACAGGGGCCTCGCCTCTAAATTCGAATTCCTTGAAGTGATAATGACTTTAGAAGTCTGTAGCCAAAAAATTGGCTCCAATCTCCTCAAAGAAATCCTAGCTTAGTCTAGCTTTAGATTTCCTTATGTGATCTTCAAAGGAAAGTGCTCCCAAAGCTCAAGAAATGTGTTTGAACATGAGTGAGCCTAAGTGGCCAGCTGCTGGCCTATTGGTAACCCATGTGGTCAAATGACCATTATGCCCCCTCAACCCTTATTATCTTAATAGTTACCCCAAGGGCAAACTAGTCATTTGGCATAATTCCCGCTAACCTCAAATTATCTCATACAATCCCAAATAATCTATCAAACCAATGTTCATCAATTCATTCCCGCTACTCAATAATTCCCGGTAATTTACCAAATTACCAAAATACCCCTAAGCTCCCCCGAGCTGGGTATTTTACCCTGTTGTGACTTTTCCGCTAACTAGCTCCCTAGGATCGCCTCGTGTCAGGTAACTCAAATATGTCCACCTAATAATGTGGTCGCAATCATATAACACATATTTATAATTATACCCTGAACAAGACAAAATTACGAAAATGCCCTTCTAATAAGAAGCGGGCCCACATGCATATTTAATACACCTAAAAATGCAATTATAATAACATGTTCATAACATATAAGCACTCAATTAATTCCATTATTACCTCCCGACCCCCTAATCTAGGCACTAAGCAATATTAGGGAATTTAGGGCGTTACATCTACTAACTAAAATCCATAGCGTCATCCTCATATCAGTCATTCTAAACAAATAAGAAAAAAAGTTTGAACGTACAAACTGTGCGCATATGTCCACTCTTCATACCTCAATTGATGCAAATCCCCTTGTTCTCTCTAGAACCCCTTTGTTGAGTTTCCTTGTTGAGGGCAAAACCCTAGACACTCAACAATACAACGACATGTTCAAAATACATTCCAGCACACAAATCACAATTTCCACACAGAAACCTACTATGAAAACTCTACGCCAAAATACACAACGCAAAAAAACTTCCACTTTGCATGACACACTAACTCTATTTATTTTTCATTAAAACTCATATCATTGACCTGCATACCCACACATAAACATGTTTAACGTAACATATGTATTTACACAAACACTCTTTATGCATAAATTTACGAAAATACCCTTATATCCTAAAATTAGCCATTTATGTCAAATAATTTAAATAAAATAATTATGCACATGACCATAATTAATCCAACTAGCCCCTATGTTTATTTTATCTTAATAAACTCATAATAGTACTCAACATTTATTTTAATTATTTATTTCCAATAATTAACACTTTAATTACTCATATTCACAAAATAATTAAATATTCCATACAATTACCAAAGTCAATATCTATCATGCTTCTAAATCACTTATACAAATTATAAAACATAATTATTTATTTTAGAAACATGCACCAATTATTATAAATTACCAAATAATTATCCATAAATTATAAACATTCCTAATCATGCTTCTAAATCTGTTCTAAATAGTTTAAAATTATTTCTAAGACATTTAAATAGTACCCAAAAAGAATGCAACAATTTATACCATTTATTTCAATTTAAACCAATTTATTTCACAATTATCAACAATTAAATTCTAAAAATTCCTTACTGTAACATCTAAACTTCAAACTCATTTCCAAATTACTTTACAATTAATATTTAACATCACAAAAATCCAAACAGTCCTAGGTAATTTTTATAATTTATCTAGGAACGAAATCAAATAATTACAAATAAATACACAAACAATTAAAAACTCAAAATAACTACCCATAACTGTTTCCTAACACATAATAAACCATCAAAACTTATTTCAAGCATTTTAAAGTAGTTAAGTATTTTTAATAATTATTTATTGAAAAACACCAAATAATTCACAAAAATTCAAGAAAATTTCAAAAAAATCTGAAACTTCAACAATCTTCCCTAAAAATCATGTAGAATCTAAAACAACACAAAAATTTATGAAAAGACCTATGGAAATACCCAAATCGGGTTCGCCGGAATCTTCTTCTTCTTTGTTGCCGACGAGATTCTAATACCTCTTTCCGCTTGTTTTTGACACTCCAAACCGGTTGGAAGTTGTTCCCAAAGATCCCAACACCTCAAACAATCATTGAAGCTCAAGAAAATCGATCCATGATGGTCGGATCGTTGTCTTCCCCGTCGCCGGTGTACCGCCAAAAATGGTGGTCAAATTGAATTTTTTTGTTTTAGAGCTTTTTGATCTGTGTCTTCATATCCAAAACACTTCTTATGGTCCCTTTAAGCTTTCTAAACACTTCAAACAAACCGGTAACCTCTCATGTTCCCTTAGATCCAAAATAATTTAAGAACACCCACTTTAATGGTGAAAAATGGTGAGTCTCGAAAACTAACATTATAGCCCATTTGATTACATCCAATACCCTTCTTAGATCATAGGAAAGACATTAAAAACATTCAAAATCACCCGAAAATTTCTTAGAGCTCTTAAACCTTTCATTTTCTCTATCTTGAAAATTCAAGAACGTCTCTTTCTACCACTTGTGCGACTCTTTCTCTCTTCCCAAAATTTTGAACTGTCCAGTGGCCCTCTAAATCATGCTTAACCAAAAAGAAATAAAGCCTTAACCACTTGGTTGTTGTTGAACGATTCTAAGCCTATGGTTAAGGAATTTCTTTTAAAATTAAATAAAATAAATGATCATCTTATTATAACTGATTTAAATTTTGAATTTAATCAGTCATATTCTAATGTCCTCTAAATGCCCCTCAACCAAATTAAAACATATGGACATTATGGTCATTTCATAATTACATACAATTACCATTATTGAATCCATTTAAATAATAATGTATAAACCATATAATAAAATAGAATAAACTCAATCATATTATTAATATTATTATGTTCATAATAATATTCACAACACAAATAAATAATTAAATTAACCCAAACAATTAATTATTTATTAGGCATTATGCACATGCCGAGATTAACACACATACTATAACGTCCCGAATTGGTTATTAAGGCTGAGTGCCTCGATTACTATGCTTGGAGGGCATAATCAGAATTATAGGTGGGATTAGTGAAGCATATGTGTGATTATGCGGTATTATTGATTTATGTGGTAATGTGAATATTTATGCATGTTTATGTGTATTAAATATGCATGTGGGCCCGTTTTTGTAAATTGGGGCATATTTGTAATTTTTGACTTGTTGAGGGTATATTTGCTTTCTATATGTGTAATTAGTGAGACCCCGGTGTTATGGGGATATATTTGAGATGTGTGGTCCAAGGCGATTCAAGTGAGCATATTATTGGAATAGTCACAACGGGGTCAAATACCCAGCTCGAGGTGAGCCTATGAGTATTTTGGGAAACTTAGCGTTTGGTGATTATTTGGGCACGTCGAGATTAATGGGGAATTTATAGGACCACTTGAGGATTAGCGGAAAATGCAGTAAATGATGGGTTTGCCCTTAAAGGCATTAAGAGGCTAAGAGTATTTTGGTCATTCTCTATGCTTTGGATAGACTTAGTTTTGGGCTCTAGACTTTAGTAGAAAAGCTAGGGAAAGGCAGAAGGGAACAATCTATCAGCTCACACTTTCTCTCTCTCGTTCATCTCTCTCTTATGTGAACCTTGGGGAAAATTTTGGAATTTTTGAGAGATTGGCTCAGGAAATTGAAGATTTGAGGCTGAAGTTGATTGGTGATTTAGCTCAGGGATCGAAAAAACTTCTGAGGTAAGCTCTACAACCTAATTTTACTATGAATTCTTTGATTAGTTTGTGTTTTTGGCTAGGTTTTAGTGTTAGCTTTAGTTACTGAGTCGGGGTAAGATTTGTGGTTGGTTTTTGGGGTAATTATAATTCCTAGGCTGTGTTGTTAAGAGTCCTAGACTCAATTCTTGTTTTGGTTCAAGGTTATAATAAATTTTGATGAATTTGGTTCGGAGAAAACGCAGGGAAAAGCCCCAAAATTTCAGGGTTCGTAGGGTCGCGCCACGACCTTTTTCTTGGGCCGCCGCGACTCACTTGAACCTAGGGTCTGATGTTTTTGATTTTCTCGTAAGCACATCACAACCTTGTAGGGCTGAGTCGTGGCCCATGTCCCCCAAAGAATGTTCAATCTGTTTGACTTGTAGCGTGCCGTGTCCCTAGGGGCTAGGATGCGGCTCAAATTATAGGAATGTCTAAAACATATTTTTTAAGTTCGAGAACCCAAACTTAAGGGCTCAGGATGGATTCTACTACCTGATTTAGTAGAATTCAAGGTCCCGGAGGCTAGTATATTAGTACGAATGCTTTTAACTGATTTAGATTGTGATGGCTATTTATTATTACGTTGTGACTAGATTTTACCTCCAAGGCTCAAAGTTAGGGATTGTGCTCAAGATCGCCTGGTATTGTCAACTCGGGACTCAAGGTAAGAAAATTGTATGTGCATGTAGAGCTATATTGTATTTACTGTCATGTGTATTGTATATAACTTGTGTCATAAATGTGTTTGTGATGGAAAGAAAAAGGTCGGGAACAACAATGGCCGGGAGCGGTAGAGGTTGGGAGCGGCAAAGGCCGGGATCGACAGAGGTCGGAAACGAAAAAGGCCAGGAGCAACAAAGGTCGGGAGCGACAAAGGTCGGGATCGACAGAGGTCGGGAATGGCAAAGGCCAGAAGCAGCAAAGGTCGGGATTGGTATTAAGCATGCCGAATGCAGGCCGCCAGGGTGAGACCCTCTAGGGGTGTTGTACACACCCGCTTGGTTAAGACCGTGAACTTGGTGCTTGGTAACACACCCTGATCAGCGTAAGCCGCTGTTGTGAATTCCAATAGGATCTTGTAAATTGTTCATTGTCTTTGATTAAATATGTATTCGTTGAAATAAATTATTATATGTTGTGCTATAAATTTTTCTTGCTGGGCCACGGCTCATGGGTGCTCTATGTGTAGGTAAGGGCAAAGGAAAGGTCGACCAAGCATGAGTTGGAGGGCATGGAGTGACACGTACATGTTTGACCTACCTGGCCGCCACGACTGAGATTGTTTTGAGGAACATGTTATAAATGTTTAGTTTTGTTGCTCAGGTCGACTTTACACTAACTTTTGAGTTGTAAATATATTTTAAAACAATGTTTTGGGATCCCAATGTAACGTTTTTATAATTTTAATGAACGCCCAAATCTTTCATACTTAATTTTCATTAAACGAGTCTTTACTTTAATTTAATCACACTTTTTGGTCTAAAACCTCAATTAGCGAGCTAATGTCACATTTTAAAATCACATGATAACGACTTTAGGGTAGTAGAGCGTTACACATACATATATATATACACATATACATATATATATAAACACACATATAAGCATGATCACACACACATATATATAGCCTATACATATAAATATATATATAAGCACACACATACACATATACACGCAATCACATATATATAATCTATGCACATATATGTATACACAAATATAAATATACACATTTATATATTTATATAGTTATACATATACATAACAAAAAACTAAAATAATTAAAAACAGAAAAAAATTAAATAAAAATATATTATAAAATTATACATATATACACATTCATTATACGCATATATATACACATATATAAATAAAAGTAAGAATAGAAAAATAAAATAAAAAAAACAAAAATAATATAAACTGAAAAATATAACAAACCTTGTTCAAGTTGGTGATCCCCAACACTCTTCACTTTGGTTGTGTGAGTGAGAGTTTCTTGTTATTTGTTCTTGTTCTTATATTTTCTACCATTTCCTTTCTTCTTATTCTTCTTGTTCTATTTGCTTTTATTTTTGTTTAGAGTTGTAATGCTCTCATTTCTTTTGTTACAAACTTTTTTACTTTATTTGTATCATTTTCCTTAGAGTTGTATTTCACCATTCTCTTCTTCTAATCCTTCTCTTATTTATTTGTATTTTCAGTTATAGAGTTGTAACACTATTTAATCAATCTAAAGTTTATTTGTATTATTTTTTCTAGAGTTGTAATATTTCTTACCAATTTCCATTGATACAACATATATTTTCCTAACATTCAAAAGCTTACCCTTTGTTTGTTTCAATGGAAGGTGAGACTATCAAGATTATGAACCAATGCCTAGTGTGGTTGGATATGTTTGATGGGTCCAATTTCACTAGATGGCAAGACAAAGTGAGATTTCTTTTGACCACTCTCAAGATTGCCTTCATTCTAGAGTCCACTCTAGAACCTCTCCCAACACCATCCGACAAGGACACTCCCGAGGAGGTGGAGAAAAGAAGGAAGAGGGAGGAGGAAAATCTCCTTTGTAGGGGTCATATCCTCAACGCCCTTTCCGATAGGCTCAATGAACTCTACACCGAGACAAAATCAACAAAGGAGATATGGGATGCACTTGAGACAAAATTCAAGGCGGAAGAGGAAGGTACCAAAAATATTTTGATATCTCAATATTTTGATTTCAAGTTTTTTGGTGATAAACCTATTCTTCCTATAATACATGAATTACAAATAATTATTAACCAATTGAAAGTTTTGAAGATTGAGCTTCTCGAGGCCTTTCAAGTAGGTGCTATAGTGGCTAAATTACCAAAAACTTTGAAGAGCTATAGGAAAAGAATCCTTCATAAAAATGAGGATTATTCTTTGGATGAAATCCAAAAGCATATTCGAATCGAGGAGGAATCGATATGTAGAGATAAACTTGTGGAGGGGTCTAATGGAGAGACTTCCAAAGCAAATGTGGTGTCATAGCCAAAACATCCCAAAAACAAAGGGAAAGGCAAGAAGGGTAACGAGATATCCTTGGGTCCAAGAACCAACCCAAACAAGTTTAAGGGCGAGAAAGGTCCTTGCTTTGTGTGTGGGAAAAAGGGTCACTATGCTAAAGAGTGTATGCATAGAAAAGACCAACAAGCACCTAAGGTAAACACAACTCAAGAGGAGAATATAGTTGCTACCCTTATTGAGGTGAATGCAGTCAAAGGCAAGGTGAAAGGGTGATGGTATGATACATGTGCCACCGTCCATGTGACCTATGACAAATCATTGTTCAAGACCTTTAAAGAGTCAAAGGGCAACCATGAGATTCTAATGGGAAATGAGGGCAAATCCAAGGTACTTTGCAAAGGTGCCATTGAAGTCAATTTCACCTTCGGCAAGAAAGTAACATTAGTGAATGTACTTTATGTTCTCGAAATGAGTAGAAACCTGGTAAGTGGTGATTTGCTTGGCAAGCCCAGCATTAAAGCCGTTTTTGAGTCCGGTAAACTTATTCTTACCAAATCTAATGTATTTTTGGGAAAGGGGTACTCTTGTGAGGGTATGGTTAAGTTGTGCACCAATGATGTAACTTTCAATGTAATCAATAAAAATGCTAATTCCGCCTATATAATTGAGTATGATTCTTTATTTTTATGGCATCTTAGACTATCTCATATAGGTTTTTCAATCATGAAAAGTGTAGTAAAATGTGGTATGATTGCATGCAATATTAAAAACTATGGTAAATGTGACACATGTGTTAAGGTAAAAGTGATTAAGAAACCATTTCCTAGTGTAGAAAGATCATCTAATTTACTAGATTTTATCCATAGTGATCTTTGTGAATTAAATGGTGTTTTAACTAGAGATGGTAAAAGGTATTTTCTTACTTTTATAGATGATTTTAGTAGATATACCTATGTGTTTCTTTTAAATCATAAAGATGAAACTTTTGATGCTTTTAAAATATATAAATTAGAAGTTTAAAACCAACTTAATAAAAAAATTAAGGTGCTAAGAAGTGATAGAGGAGGAGAGTACTTCTCTAATGAATTCAATACATTTTGTGAAGAAAATTGTATAATTCATGAGTGCATTGCACCTTATACACCACAACACAATGGTGTTGTCGAAAGGAAAAATAGGACTTAATCTAGAGATGATAAATTCTATGTTGGTATTTTCTAAGTTGAACTTCAACTTATGGGGTGAAGCGTTGTTAACCGCTTGTCAAATTCTTAATCGAAGACTAATGAAGAAAAATGAGATATCTCCATATGAATTATGGAAAGGAAGAAAACCCAACATAGGGTACTTTAAAGTGTAGGGGTGTCTTGCATATTGCATGAAAAATGAACATAATAGAACAAAGTTAGGTTCAAGAGCCATAAAGTGTGCTTTTGTTGATTATGACAATAGTTGAATCTAGAGAAGTTGAATTTTTTGAGAACATGTTATGTGACAACAATTCTCAAGCTTCAACATCTCTAAAGAATAATTTGTTATATGAGAACAATTCTCAAGCTTCTACATCCAAAAATGATTATCAAGAGGAGAATTCTCAAAGGATTGTAAAGCAACCCTTTGAACTTAGAAGAAGTCAAAGGCTTAGAAATGAGAAAAGTCTAGTAGTGGATGAGATAAATTCTCAACTAATTTCTTTCTACATGGTAGAAGGAAATAGAGAGGAAGTCATTAGGAAAATTCCTATTGTACTTCTCAATGAGGATGATCCTAAGACTTATAGAGAAGCCATGCAATAAAGAGATAATGCATTTTGGAAAGAAGCCATCAATGATGAGATGGATTCCATTCTTTCCAACAACACTTGAGAATTGGTAGACCTCCCATCGGGGTCTAAGCCAATTGGGTGTAAGTGGGTATTTAGGAGAAAATACCACACTGACGGCACTATCCAAACCTTTAAATCTAGATTAGTAGATAAAGGGTTTAGGCAAAAAGAGGGTATCGATTATTTCGATACCTATGCGCCTGTTGCAAGAACAACTTATATAATAATTTTGTTCGCTTTGGCTTCTATACACAACTTGTATGTTCATCAAATGGATGTCATAACGGCATTCCTTAATGGTGACCTTAATGAGGAGGTATATATGGAACAACCCGAAGGGTTTGTCCTACAAAAATATGAACATAAAGTATGTAGACTTGTAAAATCCTTATATGGATTGAAACATGCTCCTAAGCAATGGCATGAGAAATTTGATCAAGCCATCATGTCTAAGGGGTTTAGGCATAATAATGGAGACAAGTGTTTGTATTCCAAAACCTGTAAGGGATATGTGATCATTGTTTGGTTATATGTGGATGACATGATTATTCTATGTGATAGCATGAAAGGGATAGAAGAAACAAAGAGGTTTCTATCATCAACCTTCAAGATGAAAGATCTTGGAGAAGTTGACACCATACTTTGTATCAAAGTGAAGAAACATAGTGAGGGTTTTGCGTTAGGGCAAGCCCACTATGTTGAGAAAGTATTGAACAAAATTAACCATCTCAAGGATAAAGATGCCAATACTCCATTCAATCATAGTGTAAAACTAGAGAAGAATAAAGGAAGCAGTGGCTCAATTGGAGTACGCTAGTGCTATAGGGAATCTTATGTACGCTGCCCAATGTACTAGACCTGATATAGCATTTGTGGCAAGTAAACATAGTAGGTTTACAAGAAATCCAAGTGTGGATCACTGGAAGGCTATTGGAAGAGTCCTAGGTTATCTCAAGAAAAACAAAGGACTATGCCTTCACTACTCCAAATTTCCTTCAATCTTATAAGGATATACAGATGCAAGCTGGATATCCAATCTTGGGGATAACTTGTCCACAACTTGTTGGGTATTTACACTTGGTGGGGGTGCAATTTCTTGGGGTTCCTAGAAACAAACTTGTATATCTCATTCCACTATGAAAGCAGAGTTTATAGCTCTAGCTGCTACCGACAAAGAGGCCGAATGGTTAAGGGATCTATTGATAGAGATACCCATAATCAAAGAGAATGTATCCACTATATTGATACATTGTGATAGCAAAGCGACATTGGCTAGAGCATACAGCGGAGTGCATAATGGGAAGTCTAGACACATTAGTCCAAGACATGGATATTGTAACGACCCAAATTCGCTAATAAGGCTTAAGGGCCTTGATTAGTGTGCCAGGAGGGTATTGATGGAATAATTTTGATTTAATGAGTAATTATGTGTTTAATATTGTTTATATGATAATTGATTGTATTATGTGGTGATATGATATGTGATATATGTGAGAACCACATTATAATGTGGACAGGTTCGTTGAGCACGACTCAAGACGATTCTAGGGCCAGATAGTGGGAAAAGTCACAACGGGGTTTAAGATATGACTTTGGAGAAGTCGGGGATACTTTTAGATAGCGGATAGTGATTTGGGTTATCGGGACATGAAAATAAATATATGGAGATATATTTGAGGTTAGGATGTCTAGGCGGGAATAATGAGAGATTTTACCATTTTGGCCTCGGGGACGGTTCCGGCACCCCGAGCCTCGGGATTAGCATAACACGTGAGACAGATTTAAGGAAGCCTTTAGAAGAAAAACATAAACCGACTTAAGTTAGGCTCAGCTCTCTCTCTCTCTCACGCTTAAGGGAAACAAAGGGGAAAACCAAGGGAAGAAAACACAGGAAATTAAAGGGGAAACAAGCTGGAATTCTGGGTTTTGAGGTGAGGAATTGAAGGTCTAGCTTAGGGGTTTGTCAAGCACTAGAACAGGGATTAAGGTAAGCATCTAAACATCTTTTCTGTGGTTGAATTCTGTGCTCTAGTTGGATTTTTGGTTAAGTTTTGAAACCAGTATAGCTTTGGTGTTTTAAGGCAGAATTAAAGAAGGGAACTTGGGGACCTAGCTTGGCTACAGCTTGGTGAAGTGGTTCTATAGCAAAGGTGAGTTCTAACTCCAAGTTCAGAGGTTTTAGATTGAGTTTGGTGGCTGGTTTGTGTGTGTTTTAGCATTTGGGTTTCAGAAATTGAAAGGAAGAGATTGGAGTGTGTTAGGCTGTGTTTTCTTGGGAGTTATGCTGTTTAGATCATGTTAAAGAGGTTGGGAATTAATTGGTTAAGAGTTAGGGAGTTTTAGGATGGTTTAAGGTGAGGTTTTGAGCTTTAGAATGGTGAAAAATCTAGGTTCGAAGGGGAGGTCCGCGGCTCTGTTCTAGAGCGCTGCGGCCCTAGCATGCAAGGAAGCCAAGGGGGCTCGGCCAAGGGGGCGCGCCGCGGCGCCCAAGGCAAGGGCTGCGGCGTGTGTGTGGTTCAGTGAGGGGATAGGCTCTGTTTTGAGGAAGGGCCGCGACTAGGCTTTGGGGGCTGCAGCCCTTGGTTGCACACTTGGGATTTTGAGGGTTTTAGGCATGGGAGAGTGGTCTTGGGTGCTCGGGTTTGATTTCACCACCGTGTTTGGTGGAATTAGGAGTCCCGGGAGTTAGTTTTGTAATTGCGAACCTATATTTGATTATTTATGAAACCCTATGCTTTGGTTGTGGTTAGGTGATAAAAGCTTAGGCTCAGGAACGAATCGTGCTTGAGGGACGTTGCTCGCAATTCGATAACCGTACAGACTAAAGGTAAGAAAACTGCACCTGGTTGAATATATGTGACGGGACTAAGGGCTCCCTATTGTAGAGGCTTGAGAAGATGGTATTATGCCATGCAAGCCATTTAGTGAATCAACGGCCTAAGGGTGCCAAGGGTCTCACTAGCGCACAGGGCGCGGCTCGGCCACTGGTAGCCAAGGACAGCTTATTATGCACTGAGCTTGGTTTAAGTGAGCCAGAGTCAGTGGGTTAAACAGAGGGTGCGACCTAAGTCGTCGACCCTGAACATTATGTGTTATGAATATTATATGCGATGGAATGAATCTGGTATTGGAATGTATATGTTGAATATCTGATGTGGGTTATCTGATGAGTATAAATGCTTACTGAGCTATTTGTTTGTTGTTGTTGTTTGAGTTATTCGTGATGTTTTCTTGCTGGGCCTTGGCTCATGGGTGCTACGTGGTGCAGGTAAAGGCAAGGGCAAGTTAGATCAGCCCTAACTGGAGAGCTCGGCGAGCAGAATGTACATAGTCAGGTGCTCGGCCGCCACGGTTGAGATCTAGGCAAGGACTTGGAACCTGATGACTGTCTGTTTTGGCCTTAGTATGGCTAGTGGTTCCTTATGTATTTTGGGAGTCTGTAAACTTTCTTTAACTTCGTTTTGTATGGGATCCCATGTTACTACAGTTAATATATGCTAAATGAGTCTTTTGAGACCAAAACCTTTTAAACCCTAGCTCTTACATGTTTAGCGACACGATTTCAAATTAATGACTTGATTAGCGAGTCTTGCACCTTTATAAGTACACAGTGTAACGGTCTTGGCTATCCAGGGCGTTACAGATATGTAAGAGAATTGATTCAAAGAGGAGTCATCTCAATATCCTATGTGAGAACAAGTGAATATCTGGCGGATCCTTTCACTAAGCCACTAACAAGGGATTCAGTGGCTACATCATCTCGGGGGATAGGACTTAAACTCCCTAAAGAGATTCACAATTGATGGTAACCTATCTTAACACTAGTTATTTAACTAGTGTTAGGTTCAATAGGTAACAACAAGTGAATATTAGTTGTACTCAAAACAAGTCCTATCTGAGATGTTGAGTACTTGTGAGTTACCAAGTTGAGGGTTAAAACCGAGTGGCTTTTTTTAATAGAATTAAGTCTTGTGAAGACAAGTATTTTTTGGTAACTAAATATTGTAAGAGTTCTACCTATATGGACCTAGGGGTGGTACCGCCTCTCATGAGAATTGGGAGTATTCTCAAGAACGTCTATGATTGGAAAGTGCACATGGCCATTAACGGTGCAAAGCGAGACATAGAGGTCTCAAGTGAACATGGCAAATGTGTGTGTGTTATCACCGATTTGTTATCATGGAAAGATGGTTCAATGCCTAGTGCAACCAAATTTTCAACAAATGTTGTGATAATTACATTATAGTAAAGTTCAAGTTGAAAAACACTTTACTTTATGCACCAATGCAATGACTCCTATAAGAGAGTGTTATTATTTAATCAAGTGGGGGATATTTTAAATAAGAGAGAGTTATTACATTATAGTTATATTTTAAAAATATAATGTTGATTGATTAAATAAGTTATACAATAGATAACTATTTAATCTAGTAGGGGAATGTTATATTAATTTATAATATAATGTAATATTATATTGTTCTATAATACAATGTTTTAGATTAAATAAATGTGACAAAGAGTGTCACATATTGTAACATATAATAGAGAGTTACAATATTTAGATATGTGTGAATATCCAAATATGTAACATATTTGGTGTTACAAATTCAGTCACAAATTTATAACTTCCAAATTTTATCCATTATTGTGTAGATTTGATGTTACACAATATTGAGATGAATTTCTTAAAGCAATTTGTGAAATGGCTGTTAGAGATATGATTTAAACTCTAATAATATGTTTGGGGTTACAAAATCAATTGGGACTGGATTGGAATCATTTGGAAAAACAAGTGCTGAAATTGGTTAGTGGCCGTGACCTGGGGAACAAAGACCAGTGGCCACAACCACTGATGCTCCTGGCCGTGGCCACAGGTGCTTAACTGACAAACTTTTTTACAGTTTTTTCCAACCTTTTTGAACGACTCCAAAAATCCAAATAACTCCCAAATCACATTTTTAATTCCATAAACATCCAATTAATCATTGGTAACATCCATGGGGGTTGGTAGAATTTGAAATTCAAAGGGTGTCTCTAAACTCCATAAATAGGAGTCTATTGCTCACTTGTAAGACACAACTTTTCTTACATTAGAGCACTTGGCTAGAAAAACACCTAGAGGCTTGATTATTCCAGAAAGCAATTTCCAAAATCTGTGAGAGATCCCTTAGTGCTTGAGTTAAGGGGAAATAAGCCTTTAAACAAAGGTTTCAAACCTTGTTCAACTTGGTGATCCCCAACACTCTTCACTTTGGTTGTGTGAGTGAGAGTTTCTTGTTATTTGTTCTTGTTCTTATATTTTCTACTATTGTTTTTCTTCTTGTTCTATTTACTTTTTTTTGTTTAGAGTTGTAATCCTCTCATTTCTTTTGTTACAAACATTTTTACTTTATTTGTATCATTTTTCTTAGAGTTGTATTTCACCATTCTCTTCTTCTAATGCTTCTCTTATTTATTTGCATTTTCAGTTATAGAGTTGTAACACTATTTAATCAATCTAAAATTTATTTGTATTATTTTGTCTAGAGTTTTAATATTTCTTACCAATTTCTATTGATACAACATATATTTTCCTAACAGGCACTTCCTGCTTCAGATTGAGATTGAGATTGAGATTGTGTCTGGGCTTCTTGCTACAAGGCATCCTGCAGTTTAGAAACAAGACAATTAATACATAATATAATTGAATAATATACATATATACAAAACTTAGAAAGTTACTTACATATGCATCCTTAGCATTCATGTTCACCCATTCACGTGTCAGATGATTGTGCATGTCATGTAACATATCGATAATATTGGGCAGTTCCTTAATCTGAAGATTCATCTTTAGAAAATAAAATTTAACAAAATCTCAGTTAAATATTGAAATTATTATTAATACAACTTAAAATATTTCAAATTATCTATATATTTTTATTTACCTTCGTAAATCAAGCAGAAGCATAAGAAGTCGATCCATGGAGACTTGGATACTTATGTTTTGCTCTTGTAAAAACGCCCTAGACTAATACTTTGTAAAATATCTCCATGCTCATAGACTTATAGAAGAAAACCACTTATTATATGAAAATTTCAGTGGGGCATTGCTAAAACATGCAAGTTGGGCCCAATAGTTTAAAATAAAATAAAAGTTCTCATGCAACGTTTTTAAAAATAAATATAGTTCAAGTCCCACTGATAAGTTTAGAATCAAAATAAAACATAACATCGTTCTTTAAAATTGACATTTAAGCTGATCGTTTACTCACCCATAGGATACCCCCACACCATACACACTCTGACGTCGGAACTCCCCACATCACCACGCGTGCCAAAGAGAAACTGTATTTATTACCTGAAAGGGGAAAGTAAGGGGGTGAGCTAAAAGCCCAGTAAGGAAGTACAAACAACATACAAAGAAAACACAACAAAAAAACATAATCATATTCATACATCATTATTTATCATACTTAAAGGTCATCATCATGCAACATGCAATAATGTAATCATCATACATCATTCATCAATAGCATATTCAAGCATCAACGTCATAGACATCATCATTACATCCTTGTGAACATGGCCCCCTCTCTTGTCCATGTCACACCTTGAGATAAATAGGAGGCTCTAGTCCTTGAATAACCTCGGCGCATCCGCCCTATGAGTTACGTCTTTATATCCTTAGTAACCCCTTTATTGTGTTGCATTCAGCATGCTAACAACTATTCACTTTTTCATACAGCATACAAAACACATGCAATCCAGTCATATCAACACAAATGGAAATACATGATTCATCAAATTCATCACATCATCTCAAAATAGCATTTTGTACTTCATATCTCATGGTACTTCATCACACATAGCATATATCTGTTGGGTTTTATCCCCTTATAAAACCATGTCAGACATGTAATGCGATTTTATATTGTCGATAGAAGTAGTAGAAATTATTTAGTTTGACAACCGTGTTGCTTGCTTGTTTAATACTAACATTTATAAAATCCTGAACATATGGATAGTTACAATTATAGTGACTAGGTCACAGTGGATTATAGTTGTAATTATATGTTCAAAAGAACGAGTCCTAAGATTAGATCAGTGCATTGGATTTTCACTGATTAGGCAATCTACGATATGATCTACTTACACATTCGGGGTGTGATGTCTTGTCCAAGGCATTGACCAAGTAGATAAGATCGGATGTATTTGGTTACATCGGACTAGGACCGATATTCATTATTGATTGATAAATAAGTATTGTTGCTATTGAATCTAATCAATGTCATAACGTTGACCATAGGTTAAGTCGATCTTAATTCTGAGTGATAATATTCTGCTAATTATATTATTTAAATCTTTTGACTTGTTCATTACCAGCTTACCCTACGGTCTAGCCCATATTTACATCTTGGAGATTTAGTAGTGTAATTGAGTGGGAGTATTATTCATAGATATGAAATCTATTACTTCTGTATGAGAAGTGAAAAGATGATTTCCTCAATTGCTTTGCTCAAAAGGTTAAATGATTGAGATCTCATTTCTGTGATTAAATTTACGAAAATATCATTTATAAGGAACTTAGTGGGAGTTAAGGATAAAATACTGATGAGGGGTATAATGGTAATTTACACCAGCTCGTTAGTAAGTCATCGATAGAGGATTGACTGACTATAATGGTTATAACAATGGAAATGTATTTATGGTTTGGAAAATACGTTATATGAGTTCAAGAGTTCAATTCCAAGTCTATAGTGGAGTTACGAGGAATTAATAAGGTAGTGAAATTATTCATAAATAAATTCACGGTAACTTATTGGAGCTTGATTTCATGGATCCATGGTCCCCGCATCACCTTTGAGTAAATCATCTAGAATGTCAATTAATTGATTTAATTATCAATTAGGATTTTTAAAGCTGACTAGGTCAATTTTGAAAAATTTACAAAGATATGAGATTTGGAGAATAAAAGAGAATCATTGGGTAAATTTATTAATATTGATAAATTGGTGTCAATATAAATAAATCAAATTAAATCAAGTTTCAAATTATAATTAGTTAATTTGAATAAGGATTTAATTAATTAATTAAAAAAATAAAAGGATTTGAATTTATGCCCAATTGAGATTTAAATTCAAAATCAAGGTATTGGGCACAAGTCCATTTGTGGGAGCCCAAGACTTTTATCTTTTTGTTTATTATTTTAATTAATTCAAATTTAAATAAAGCCCATTAAGTTGTCTATATAAGGAATATGATATCTAGGGTTTTCAGAAGTCAATCTCAGTTGATTCATTGGGTAAGTGAAAACCAGCACTCTAATCCTTTCTTAGCCACTATCTCTTCTTCTCTTCTAGATCTCTATCTCATGTGTTGAGAACTGGCCCACCCTAGTTCTAGGTTGATCAAAGGCTTGGTGAGGAAGACTGTGTTGCTGATCTAGTTCAATCTCTTGATAATACTCTGCTACAGAAAGGAACCAAGGGTTAGAGAGATTGAAGGAAGGAGTTGTTCCAGTTCCGCTACGTATTCGTAAGTTATACATTTTTGTGTTTATGTTAATTTACGATCTGATGTTCATATGTATATCATGTTATTCTATGTTTCTATTATGTGTTTGGAAAAATAATAGGAAGCGTGTATCTAGATTTAAATTCCAAGATCCTACAATATCCTCATACAAACCAATCATACCGTTTCATAGCATAATTATAAATATTCTATCTAACTTCCTTACCTCAAGTCCGAGCAAAGCAAAAATTGAACAAATTTCACAACGAACCTATAATCATAATCAATAGAATTCTTTAGCATCACATAAGATTTTCTTGTGCCCAACTCATACATCCCATGTGTGCATGGCCCATAATTTCAAGTAATTTACACATAATTTCCATGTGTGCATGGCCCATGATGCAATTTACACATAATTTCCAAACATGCACATTTTTGACATAAAATCACAAAATAATAATGCAACTTCTACTTATTATACATGCATGGTTTTCAAGTAAAAATTATATGGTTGAATATTAGACATATTTTTTAACGTAAAAGTGCATTTACATGCGACATTCATACGTGGGAGCGTTGTTAAAAAATGACATTAAAAACAATAATTTCTACACGCTTATTTCTAACCTTTTTAAAATAAAGATTTAACAACACAATTTCTCACCACTATTTATTTATTATAAATTCCTAAGTTGATTAAACCTCTTAAGACATTATTTTTATTTCATAAAAATAATTTATTTAGCCATTTTCAAAAATATAATAATTCTATTTTCAATTATTTTTTAAATTGCATAGAAAATCACAAAAACTTGAATTTATCTAAAGGTACTTATAAATATCATGTTTCTTTTAGAAAATAACATTTTATTTAAATTAATAAAACTACAAAATTTGATGTGTGAAAAATTAAATTTTAAGTGTGAGAAAAATATATTTTTGCTTGTATTATTTAAGACTTAATTTATGTAGTGTAAACTCATATGTGATAACAAAAATAATTATTTTTAATTTATATTAAACTAAACTTTCAGCCACCATTTATTTTGTTTAAAAATTAAAAGTGAATCTAAACTCAACATTTTTCTTAATTAAAATAAAGAAAACCATACTTATTAAAATGTGAACATTCAAGGCTACATTTAAAATATCATTTTTAATATATATATATATATAGTTTATGGTATTATATTATTTCAACAAACGCACAAACTTCATTTTCATTTAAAAGACATTTCATATTTTTACCGAAACTTCCAGCAACAATTTAAACCCTAAAAAATCACCATCTTGGAATTACAACTTATATTTCCTTATAAAATATAAAAATACTATAGGTATTTATTTGAGTAAAAATATCATTTTAATGCAAATTAGAATACCATTTTAATTTCATAAAATCATCATAGCACTTGCAAAAACATTTATGCATACAAATCATTATTTCACCAAATTTCTCATCACTTAAACACAAAAATCTGCAAGCATATTAAGTCATGAAATTCATCCTTTTACATCATGCTTCACAAAACTCATACAATAATCATACATGTTTAATCAACACAAATTTAAACACAAATCCTAACATGCACTTATTATCATATTGTCATTCTAAGAAGAATCCCTAACATCACATATGGACATTCAAATAATAGGCATGTTTCAAGATCAATCATACACATACACGAGACAATAACCCTAGGTGGAACTCTCATGAAATAAACATAAAATAAAAACCAAAATTCTCAATTACATTCACATGAATCCTAGCATGTTTCTATCATTACTCATGCATGCCTTAGCCTATTGATACATCATAATCTCATAAACATGTTCATCAAACTTCATGGATTCAATAACAAGAGTCCAAATCATTTATTATGCCAAAAATCACATAGGATCCTAGAACATGGACCTAACATAAAATAAAAATATCAAAAATATAAAGGGGATCCCTTGCATAGGCCGAAACCCATCATCCAAATAATCAAAACCACCATGTATCTTACAACACAACCTTTCAACCAAAAATAAAAAAAGTAACAAATAATTATACCATTATCTCATATAACCCAAGAAAACATAAAAACAAAAGGGTTAGGGTTCATTACCTCTCTTGATTGTTGAATCAAGAACACCCAAAGTAACCAATACCTAAAACTATAATTACCCCTTGTTCAAGCCTAGGGTTTTCGAAAACCCACATGAAGAGAAGAAGAAATCCAACAACACAAACAAAACACTAGTCAAAATACTAGAATCAAAAGAAGAGAATCTATAAACCATAAGTATAAAGAGATATACCCTAGGATTGAACCCTTTTTCTTCTTCTCTTTCTCTCTCTAACTCGTGCCTCTCCTTTCTCTCTCTCTCCTTCTCTTGAATTCGGCAGCCCAAGGAGCATAATGGCTCTCTATTTTCATTCATCCCTTTTTATCTAACCTAGCCAATAATAGCCTAATGGAAAATGAGTAAGTTTCCCAAACTATTTCTTCTAATTAAGCCTAAAATCAATTATAATAAAAATGATAATTAATAGAAAAATGTCAACAATATCCTTACCCAAAATAGCTATAGTCATCCATTTCATTTTATTTGATTGAAAAAAAATGAGAACAATTTCTTTCCCTTTTTTTCACCCATTGCCGTCCACTCTCTTTCCCTTTTTTAATTTTTTTTCTTCATTTTAATTAACTAAAATTACCCTAATAAAAAAAAAAGTGTGTAGAAAATTCTATGCAAGTGCACCATGCAACCATGCACATGCACACACTTAATTACTAGGGTGCATCACTACCTACCATGCATCTTGGTGCATTAGACCAAAACTTATTTATTCACAAATTAAATTAATATATAAACAAAACAATTAACAATTAAATTCACAAAATTCTACCGAAAAATTATAACAAATAAAATAAAATTCACAATACTTAACAATTAAATAAAACAAAGCACAAAATTAAATTAAGAAATTTTTGTGCGCTACAACTCTGTTGGCAGCATTTTCCTTTGAGCGTGCCATGAACTGTGGAGTGGTGAAAAGGTCAACCAACTTTTGCCAACTCTCGTTGTCCATGTCCTCCGGTGGATTCATCTGGCTATCTCGATATCATCATACCCTCCATGTTCATTGAAGTGTCTTTTCTTGTGACCGTTCTATCTTTGTAGCGATCCTTAAACTCTCTCTCAATCCCAATCTCTATCAGTCGCCACTCAAGGAGAGCTCGGGGAGGAGTGAAAAATTCCTTAAAAAAATGGTGAGATTTTTTAAATTATAAAAAAAAACATTACAAGTGAATAAGTAGATAAAGTTACCTCAAGCTTCTGCATCAATCCAATCTTGTGCTCATCTGGAACACTCTGCCACGAGTCATAATATAACGGGACATGGTGACCAATAAGGTTACCAATAAGTCTCCTGAACAATGTCCCAAAATCACCAACTGCTTTGTAGGTTCCCTCCTTCAAATCAAATTGTAGAGCAAATGGACCTTTATTGTTGTTGACGAGCTGCTGCAAATTTTTAGATTGAGACCGACCTTTTCTTTTTGCAGCAGCCGCTACATATGTTAATTAAACAATACAATTAAATTGAATAAAATAATAACAATTTGTCATTTATTGATAAAAGATAGACTAATTATAGTTTATTACCTGTCTCACAGGAAGTAGGAACTTGCGTGAGATCTGGAGGAGGAGGATCTTCTCCATCACCGCCATGAGAACAAGCAACAGTAGCAGGCATATCTTTGTAGTTTGAATAATTATCAACTTAAATTCAGTTATAGTTGTAGGTTAATTACATAACTTAAATAATTTCGGTAATGCAGTTGAAACTATTGAAAAACAAACATTGTTGAGAAAAGTCATATATTGATTGTAAAGTCTTGAAATTAAAACATACACATTAAACATACAAATATGAATATGCATAAGGAAATAATATTCCTCATCAATGTCAATTCCTACATCATCATCTATACTTTCTAAATCATCCTCACTAATTTAATCATCATCATCATCATTGATGAAATCATCATCCACATCCGGAAGAAAACGAGACGTTTCCCCAATTATGCTGGTGTGACAAGGTCGATCCAAATGCATAATCTCCAACTCTCTTAATTCCACACTAAGTAAAAAATTGGAGGAAGTGCTATCATGCACGTCATCAACCTCGTTATCATCATCAATACTTGGATGATCCAAGATCTTTTGATGATTTACTTTTTGTACTACCTTCCAATTTTTGTTTCTTGAAGGATCTTCCATGTAGAAAACTTGTTTTGCTTGAGTGGCGAGAATAAACTAATCGTTCTTGTACCATTCAGAATTAATCATGATACTAGTTATGTTATTCTCAGTCACATTTTGACCCTTGCTTGCATCAGTGTTGAACCATTTGCATCGAAACAATACTACCGAGCAACCATGGGAATAACATAACTCTACAGTTTCCTTAAGTTGGCCATAGAAAGTAAAACCATCAGTTATTGGCACTGAAACTCCACTATTTTGAGTGGTACGTCTTTTGTCATGACTATGGAAACTTCACACTGTTAACAATGCAAGTCGTGTAGGAGTATGAATTCTGATTGGACTCGTTTGCTAAAAAAAATAATTCATCAGTACACTCAGTTGACTGTACTTGTCGCAAACGACCCGTCTATAGAGTATGACACAAAAAAAGAAAACACAATGAGATGAGTATTAATCGATATGAATTTCGTAAGAATTCTACAGTTTCGATACTTTACCTTCAATTTAAACCAGATAGGGAAATCTTTTTTAAAATTTATGTTTGAATTTTCTCGAAGGCATTCACTATATAGCACAAGGATTAAGGTAAGATAACAGTTTGCCATGAATTAAATTTAATGAATTCATATATGTGTTGAGCTACGTACTCCATATATAATTGGATTTTAGGGCAATTGTTGAGTACAAACCACTTTGCTTCTTTTCGATGAAGATAGTCAAGGGATATGATTTTCTTTTTGCTACTTGGATGACATTATGATTCAAAAACTGACAACTGTCTTCTAGGAATAACAATATCCGCATTTTTTTCCGCACGATTAAATTTAGTTTGTACGCCCTGAAGATATTGCGAACAAAAATTCAAAGCTTCATCGGCAACATAACCCTCCGCTATAGAACCTTCAAGGAGTGCCTTATTCCTAACATAATTTTTCAACTTCTTCATATATCGCTAAAACGGATACATCCACCTCATGTAAACTGGTCCTCCGAGGATAGCTTCTTGCGGTAAATGAAGAATTAAACAAATCATTATGTCAAAAAAGGCTGGAGGAAAAATTAACTCCAACTTGCACAAAATTTGTTTCTCTTGATCTTCTGCATTCCCCATGTCCTTAACAACCAATGTCCGGGCAAAATTTTGCTTAAAGAAATTGCAAAGCTCAATGATTGTCTTCGAAATAGAGTTATCCAAGTAGCCTCGAACTCCTACCGGCAACAGACGTTGCATAAGAATATGACAATCATGGGATTTCAACCCAACAATGTTGCCATCATTGTCAGTTACTTTCATAGAAAAATTTGAACCTAAGCCATTAGGAAGTCTAACTTCGTTTACGAACTGACAAAAAAATTGTCTATCATCCGGTGTGAATGAGTACATAGGATGTAGTTTGATCAACTTTGTACCGTCTTCCTTGAGGTGCAACTCTTCTCGGATACCCCAATTCTTAAAGTCTACTTGTGCGTTGGTGGTGTCTTTAGATTTCTCATTCATAAGAAAAGTACCAAGTAAATTGTCGCAAATATTTTTCTCTACATGCATCACATCTAAATTGTGGTTCTGTTCAAGTTTGGACCAGTAATCAAGTTCAAAGAAAATACTATTTTTACTCCAATTAAGCTCTTTTGGATATCACTTTCTTTTCACACCACCAAAATTGACATGTTTACCCGGCAAACATGCGCTAATTGTTTGAGTATGTCTTGACTACTAAATTTTCTTGGAGGACGTTCTTTTTCATAATTCCCATCAAACAAGAGACTCTTCCTCCACTTATGTGTAGAACATAAGAATCTTCTATGACCAACATAAGTTGTCTTCCCAATTACCCGACATGAAGGAGTGTCTTTGTTGCATGAAGTACATGCCATATATCCTTGGCCACTCCAACCAAACAAACTATTGCAGGCCAGAAAATCATTGATAGTCCATAATAGTGTTGCACACATTCTGAATACATTGTTCGTTGCAGCGTCTCTAGTTTGAACTCCTTCATCCCACAACTTCTTCAATTCGTCTACCACAGGCCTCATAAAGACATCCATGTCCTTCCGAGGTGATTTCAGATCGGGAATCAATAAGGTCAGCATGAATGATGACTCTTTCATGTACAGCCAAGGAGGCATATTGTATGTGCAGAATATTACCAGCCACATGCTGTAAGATAGACTCATGTTACCAAATGGATTAAACCATCAATAGCCAAACCCAATCGAACGTTTCTGGGCTCTTTGGAAAAATCAGGATATCTGGAATCAAATTGTTTCCAAGCACCCCCATCAATAGGATAGTGCATCACACCATCTTCTTTTGACTGTCCCATACTATGCCAGGTCATATCATTTGTTGTATGCATTGTACCATAAAGACGCTTTAGCCTAGGAGTCAAAGGGAAGTACCGCAACACTTTGTGGGCGACTTTTTTCCCCTTTGTGTCTTTGTCAACCCATCGACTCTCACCACATACAGGACAACTCTGTTTTTGGGAATTCTCCTTCCATAACAAATAACAGTCGTATTTGCAAGCATGAATTGATTGATAACCTAACCCTAACTTCCTCATTTTTTTCTTAGACTCATAGAATGAAGTCAGAATCTTATTCTCCTTCGGGAATGAAAATTTCATAAACTTCAAAAGTTCATCAAAGAAACTTGTAGTGCACCAATTTTTTTTATTAATTTTGTGCTTTAATTTTTTTTATTAATTATTAAGTGTTAGGAAATTGTTTTTTATTGTTTGAATTGTTTGGTAGAAATTATGTGAGTTTATCTTTGTTAATTATTTATTTTAATTTGTAAGTAAATGAGCTTCGCTTGTGTGCACCAAGGTGCATAGTTAGTAGAAATGCACCTTAGTACTTGTGTGTATGTGCATGTGCATGATTTCATGGTGAGCATACAAGGATTTTCCCATGCATTATTCTATAGATTATCCCTTTATTAATTAATTAGTTTTATTTTATTATTTTTATTAAATTAAAAATAGGATTAATGAGAAAAGTAAATAGTGTAAGCTTTTGTTTTCACACAAATAAGAATTGAGAAACAAGTGTAGAAAAGAAGTTGCCTTTTTCTGATTTCCCGTAATCATGGACCCAACCTCAGTAAAACAGGCATAACTTAGGCTGTGAATATTCGATTTAAACATAGTTGGTACCAATAGAAAGCTAATTAAATTATCTACATTTTTTTATGAAATAGGATTTTTCCTAAAATACAACTAAAACAGGTCAAAACCCAGCCCCAAGTCGCAGGACCTTAGAGCTACGAAATCACATTTTCCTTATTAGTGTAGAAATCCAAGGAAGGAAAGGGGGAGTGGACAATTACAGCTGCCTTTTTGGGTAAATCAAATGTAAATATTTAATTAATTAGTTTTTGGAATTAAATCAATTTATAAGAAATTAACTTTTATTATTTTAGAATAAAAAAAAACCTAGACACTATAAATGGAACCTTAGAACCCTAGAGAGAATATTCCAAGTGCTATGCCGATTTTATGAAATTAAAAGGGTATTTTAATTCACATTAAAATGATATTTTTACTCAAATTAATACCTACAGTTTTTTAATATTTTATGAAGAAAATATAAGTTTTAATTCCAAGTTTATGATTTTTGAGTATTTAATATGTTGCTGGAAGTTTTTGGTAAAAATGAGAAAATATCTTTTAAATGAAAGGAATTTGTGTATTTGATGAAATGAATTAATACCCTAACTATGTATAAATTAAAGATGATATTTTTAATTGTAACCATGAATTTTCACATTTTTATTAAGTATGGTTTTCTTTATTTTTAATTAAGAAAATGTTGGGTTGAATTCTCTTGTAACTTTTAAACAAATAAATAATTGCTGAAAGTTTAGATTAATAAATTAAAAATAATTATTTTATTTAACCTACATGAGTTTACACTACATAAATTAAGTCTTAATTAATACAAGCAAAAATATATTTTTCCCACACTTAAAATTATATTTTCTCACACAAAATTTTGTATTTTGTTAACTTAAAACAAAATGTTATTTTCTAAAAGAAACATGATATTTACAAGTACCTTTAGATAATTTCAAGTCTTGTTATTTCTCTATACAATTTAAATTGGAATTTTTTTTAGAAAGTGGCTAAATACATTATTTTTATGAAATAAAAATAATCCCTTAAGAGGTTTAATCAAATTAGGAATTTAAAAGAAATAAATAATGGTGACGAAATTATGTTGCTAAATCTTTATTTGAAAAAGTTAGAAATAAGCGTGTAGAAATTATCGTTTTTAATGTCACTTTTTAACAACGCTCCCATGTATGCATGTCGCATGCCAATGCACTTTTACGTTAAAAAATATGCCTATTATTCAACCATATAATAATTACTTGAAAACCATGCATGGATAATAGGTAGAATTTGCATTATTCTTTTGTGATTCTATGTGAAAAATGTGCATGTTTGGAAATTATGTGTAAATTGCACCATGTGTGCATGGCCCATGGGGTATTTGTGTTGGGCACAATAAATCTCATGTGATGCTAAAGAATACTATTTTATTATGATTATAGGATCGTTGTGAAGTTTTTTCTATTTTTGCTTTGCTCGGACGTGAGGTAAGAAAGTTAGAAAGAATTCTATTTATTTATGATATGAATGGTAAGATTGGTTTGTATGAGGATATATGCTATGTGTCAATGAAGTACCATGAGATATGAAGTATGAAATGTTATTTTGAGATGATGTGATGAATTTGATGAATCATGTATTTCCCTTTGTGTTGATATGACTGGATTGCACGTGTTTTGTATACTGTATGAAAAGTGAATAGTTGTTAGCGTGTTGAACGCGACACAACAAAAGGGTTACTAAGGATATAAAAACGTAACCCGAGTTACTAATGATATGAAGACGTAACTCATAGGGCGGACGCGCCGAAGTTATTCAAGGACCAGAGCTTCCTGTTTACCTTAAGATGTGACATGGACAAGATAAGGGGCCATGTTCACAAAGATATGATGATGATGCTTATGATGATAATGTTTATGATGATAACATTTATGATGATTATGTTTATGATGATGACATATGATGATGGAGTTAAGTATGATGTATAACTATGTATGAACGTGAATATGTTTTGTTGTGTTTACTTGTGTGTTGTTTGTACTTCCTTACTGGGCTTTTAGCCCTTACTTTCCCTTCCAGGTAGCAGATAGGTTTTCTCTTTGGCACGCATGGTGATATGGGGAGTTCCGATGTCAGGGTGTGTATGGCGTGGGGGTATCCTATGGACGAGCAAACGATCACCTTAACGCCAATTTCTAAAGAACAATGTTATGCTTTATTTGACATTTTCAAAACTTATCAGTGGGACTTGGACTTTTATTTATTTTTAAAACGTTGCATGAGAACTATTATTTTATTTTAAACTATTGGGCCCAACTTGCATGTTTTAGTAAGACCCCACTGGGATTTTTCATATAATAAACGACTTTCTTCTATAAGTTTATGAGGATGTAACAGTTTTACAAAGTATTAGAGTATGGCGTTTTACAGAACTATTTGTCAATTTATTCATAACCTTCATGTGCATCATCTTCGCCAAGAAGTTCAAGGAAGACAACCAAGTACAACCAGGGTATAACTCAGCTTCGACCTCTTGAAACATGTCATCAAATTGATTCTCCGCACTATTGCCATCGCCATCTAAAATTCCTTCATTAGTTTCTTATTCACCAATAACATCATTGATGATATCAATCATCTCATCAGTCACTGGAGCCCCGTCGTCCACTACTGGAGGCATATCAACTTCACCGTGGTCGGTCCACTTCACGTATCTTTGCAAAACCCCATAACTGTGTATGTGAGCCTCCATCACATTCGGTTTCTGATTCAGCATATTGACATACGTACTGAACGCATGGGCACCTGACTTCTCCTGAAGCATTCACATGATTCTTGGCCATTTGTATAAATGATTGAAGACCATTCCAAAACTCATCAGAGTTACGATGCCTATTGGTTATCCAACTCTTGTCAATCGTCATAACTGATTCAAGTGGAAAAAAATAATCACAATGTGATAATCATAAAAACTACCTTTATTTGGTAATAAATTTTGTATCACCAAAGCACTAATTTTTTAAGTAATTTATGATATCTTATTGAATCTTATGATGAACAAATTATTAAGTTTTATGAATATATATTATCAAATTTTATGAACATATATTATTGTTAGCTGTGAATGCATTATAAAGTTTCATTATATAAACAAATAATATATTTTTTTTTTTATGAAAGAAGAATTATATTGAACCACAAAACCAACAATACAAAACAAGCTCAAAAGAGCCCCTCCAACCGAGGATTACAAGAGATTAACACTCTCAAGAAAAATTACATCCTTACTAGTAAGCTTAGATCTAGGCAGGTTTTTAACTCTAGCACATAAGCTTTTTTGTAATAAAGCAACAACTGAATTCACAAAGGAAGAACACTGATTAAATAAACACTGATTCCTGTTCCACCAGATCAAATACACCACAACAGCTAAACCAGCAGCTAGAAGCTTTTACTGAATTCTTTTCGGTTTCCCCTTCATCCACTCAAGCCATCCCTGGTATTGGATAGTCCAAACATCACAGTTCAGCCAAGTAGCCACTCTAAGTCTCACCATTTGAGAGAAAGGACACTGGAAGAAGAGATGTTCATGACATTCTTGCTACAATTCACACGTAGGGCATAAAGCTGAAGAAAGCTGTAAATGACACTTTAGTAAGTTGACTCTAGTTAGTAAATGCCCCAAAGTATAAACCTATGCTTGGGCACAGATAAATTGCACCAGACAACATGATAAAAATGAACTCTATCCTTGTGAACCAACAGTCCATACAATTTACTGGTGTTTAACTTGTTCTTCACTGATGCCTTAGTCAAAATCTCTGAGTTGATAACAGTAGTTAGCTTAATGAGTTTATGCCAATACCAACTCACATCCACTTGAAACTTATAATCCCAAATAGATTGACCTTTAAGGTAAATGGCATCTATCCACTTGACCCAAAGAACATCCTGTTTAGAAGAAACATCCCATATATATTTGGCAAGTAAAACCATATTCCATTTAGCACTTTCCTTAAAGCCAACACCCCCCATCTGTTTAGGAAGACATACTTGGTCCCAAGCTGTGAGATGTAACTTACTCCTGTTATCATTCCTCCCATTAGTACCCCACAGAAATTTCCTGCAAAGATGATCTATTTCAGCAATGACTTTCTTAGGGAGAAGGAAGATACTCATCCAAAAGGCTCTTATCCCCAAAAGCACAGAATGAATCAACTGAGTTTTTCCAGCAAAGGATAAGTGTCTGTTAGACCAGTGAAAAAGCTTAAGCTTTATCTTCTTTAATATGCTATCACAGTCCCCAACTTGCCATTTTGTAGGTCTTAAAGGCACCCCAAGATACTTGAGAGGAAACTCACTTTCAGCAAACTGAATCTCCTTCAAAATACCGCTGGTTTCTTTCTTAGAAAGACCACCAAAATAAATTTTCGACTTCTCCAAATTTGCTGTTAAACCAGAAACAGCACTAAAAGATTTAAAGCAAGCTTGAATAACCTGAAATGAAGTGTTGTTCCCCTTGCAAAACAAAACTAAATCATCCACGAAGCATAAGCTCACCAAACTCAACTTTTTGCATCTAGGATGAAACTTAAAATCTTTATTCTGAGTAGCTTGGATGAGACATCTAGTAAAGTATTCCATGATAAGCACAAACAACAAAGGGGAAATCTGGTCCCCTTGTCTCAACCCCTTCCTTCCTGTAAAACAACCTTGAACTCTACCATTTAACAAAATAGAATAAGATGAATCTTTTAAGCAAGTCATAACCCACTTAATAAAAAGGCCCGGAAAACAAAAGGCAGTTAGGATGTCCTCTAAACAGTTCCAATCAATTGAGTCATAAGCTTTGCTAAGATCAACTTTCATCACACATCTAGGAGAGATATGTTTCCTCCTATAGCCTTTAAGAATATCCTGAAAAATAAGGATATTATGAGCTAAAAGTCTATCTCTAACAAAAGCTCCCTGGTTTTGGTTTATTAACACTGGAAGGACCATATTCAGTCTACCACAAATCATCTTCGAAATGCATTTATATAAAGCATTACAGCAAGCTATAGGTCTATACTCCACTGCCTTAGTGGGATTCGGAACTTTAGGAATCAAAGTCAACAAAGCATTATTTAGACCTTTAGGAAGTGAACCGTGCTGGAAGAAGCCTAAAATAGCATCTGAAATGTCATCACCAATCTCATTCCACATTGCTTTAAAAAAACCGGAACCGTACCCATCCGGACCCGGACTCTTGATAGAACCAATGCTAAACATAGCATTTTTAACATCCTTCCTAGAAAAAGGTTTGATTAAAGCCAACTGGTGCTCAAGAGATAGAATGTTACCATGTATAAAACAATCCTTTTGGATAGTACCCAAAGTCTTACTGTGACTGCCCAAAGCATTCCAAAAATGCACAATAAAATGATCCACCACCTCTTCATAATTCTCAACTAACTGCCCAGTTTCAGAGACAAAGGAGGTAATACGATTTGTTTCCTTCCGTTGCTTCAAACAAGCGTGAAAATATGTCGTGTTATCATCTCCAAATCAAAGCCAATTCACTTTACTTCTTTGTCTAAGGTAGCTATCATAAACTTTATACTGCTGGGCCAAGACAGTAAAAGCTATTTGTTCTTCCATTTGAAAACCAGCAACATGAGGATCTTGCTGACATTGAATTTGAGCCCGATTATACCTCTCCTTAGTAACCTGAAAATTACATTCAACATCTCCAATTTGCTGCTTATTAAACTGTCTCAGAACTCGAGATAGCCTTTTAAGTTGCACCAACACTTTATCAAGACCAAATGCCTGAACTGGTTTGTTCCAACAGTCCATAACAGTCCTCTTGAAATTAGCATGCTCAGTCCACATGTTAAAAAATTTGAAAGGCCTAAAACCCGAAACCACCTCTTGTACAGTCTTAATGAGGACAGTAACAGTGATCTGAAAAAATGTCCCACCTAAAAACAGCAATTGACTCAGGGAACAAATCAATCCACTCTTCATTCTTAAAAATATGGTCTATTTTAGAGTAAATCCTAGCTCTACCATCTTGGTTATTAGTCCAAGTAAAGTGTGAGCCAATAGACCTAAGTTCATCCGCCATACCTAAAGCTTTCCAACCTTGAGCATCATTCATTTCAGCTGCCGTCACAGGACGACCCCCAAGCCTATCATCACCATCAAAAACTGAGTTGAAATCCCCTGTCATTAACCAAGCAGCAGCAGGAAACTGAAGACACGATAAATCCCTCCATAATTGGCTTCTTTCCTGAATAGTATTTCTGCCATAAACAAAAGTAACACAGTACTTCCTATTAGATTTGACCTCTTTAATAAGTGTATGCATAAATTGGTCACTTTCTTGAATTAAATCCACAACCAGCATATTACTTTTCCACACCAGCAGAATTCTACCATCATTAACACCCCCTTTATAAAAGCTCCAACCATTAAAATAGCTCCTCATCATATCCTCCACTTTTTCTCCCCTTATTTTGGTCTCAAGAAAAGCACCTAATCCAACCTTATTCAGTCTACAAAAATCACTAAGGGATCGCTGTTTTTCCCTTTTATTCAGACCTCGAACATTCCAACTAAGAATGTGGAATTCCCCCATTTAGAACTTTTGCTGACTTATCATCCAGTTTCAAACCCTCTACTCTCTTATCCTGTAACACATCATAAGTGTTTTTCAATTTATTATGAACTTTATGAGTCAACTTCTTCACCCCACCCACTCTCTTAGGTGTTACCCAACCTTCCTCATGAACTACATTGTTGTTCGAAGAGCTCTTGTGCTCATTTTCCTGAACTGTCTTGGATATCTGAGTAACTACATCCGCAACATTTTCTGACTTCTCATGAGCAATAGAATTCTCCAAAATGCCAACCACCTGTTTAGAACTCGAACCAGCAACAGGCTCTGCTATAACAGAAGTAATGTCCTTCTGTGTCTCAGACGAGCTGTCCTTCTGTGTCTCAGACGAGCTACCCTGTTTTACTTCCCCAGCTTTCGGCTCTTTTGGTTTCCATACCTCCTCTTTTTTCCTATTACAGAGAGACATTATGGCCAAGGACTTTGCAATTCTTACAATAAGTAGCAAGCCATTCAAACTCAACCAATTGTTCCATTAATTGGCTTCTTTCATTCATGAATTGGATATATTTCGGAATCTCATCAGCTATATCAATCTCCACTAATACCCTGGCAAATTGCAACATAGATCTATCCTTTGTGACCTTATCAACTAGAATTGGTCTACCAAGAGTACTCACCAAAGCACTTAAACATTTGGTTCCCCAATATTGCAAACCCAACCCAGGTAATCTCACCCAAACAGGGACTGATTTGACCAACCTCAGATGATCTAAATCAGTAGTCCAAGGTCTCACAATAACTGGCTTCCTATCAAAATGAAAAACCCCATTCTCTAATAACAAATCTCTAGTAACTTCATCTCTGAATTTAACAAGAGTATGGCCAGCATTTAACCTTGCAATCTTCTCAATCCCCAAATATCCCCACATTCTCTTTATGAACCCTTCAAAGACAGCAAAAGGGGGATTGGCCCCTAAAACCATACAGACCACAGCTGAGTTCCAAATAGATGCCTCAACAACAATTTCCTCCAAATCTACTTGAGCAATTCGATGGCCATCTTGAACCAAAGGTTCTGCAAATTCCAATCGAGCACCACCCTGATTTGGTAACAAATTTTTAAATGAAGACCACTTATCTTTGGCTTGAGTCAAAAAATCGGTGCCATCATCATCTTGTTTGCTCCATTTCAACCCAGCATTCTCATCATCATCCAACGTCCGATCCTTCCTACTCGAGCCACCAACCTCAGGGTATTCGGCCATAGAATCCTTAAAAACTTCCTCCAAATCAGTCGAAGATACTTCATCATCTACTGCTAATAAACTTTCCCCCTCTTTCTCACTTCCTAGTGTAACCTTTCCTTTATCAATTGTAGCAGGCTTCTGGTGAACCTTCTTACGCCTCGCCATGGAGAAGCTAGAAGAAAATCCTCACGCCTAACAAATAATATTTAATTATACTTATTATTAAATTATTTAATAATTATCAAATTATTTTTATAATTTTTATTATTTTAAATTACTAATAAAATTTTATTATTTTAATTTTAACTTAATTTTAAGAGTAAATTTAACTTGATTAATTATTTTATCTATATATATTATTGTATTTTATGAATATAATATATTTATTAATTTACCATTAAAGATTACTATTTTAATTTATACTTATTTTATAAAAAAATATTAATAAAATTTTATATTTGGAAAATTTTTATTATAATTAACACTATATTATTTTATAGAATTAATTGATTTAAAATTAATTAAAAATTATATTGTAATGTTTAATATTTCTAAAACTACTAAAATTTTGACAGCATATCGACTATAATCTAACATATCCCAAAATTTAAAACCTGCATAAAAACTACAAAACCAGTCCCAGAACATACATATAATTGAATTCAAAGATTTATATCTCATATCAACAACATAAATCATATTACAAACATTTAATTATATTTATCTAACATAATAATCTAATTATTATTTAAATTCTAATATTCACATCCACATTAAATCATGTAAACATATTCCCATTTTATACATACATTCATATACACATAAAAAATAAACATAATATAAATAAATAAAATTATATCATCTAAAATCTAAACCTATAATATGCATTTTTTTATAACATAATATTTAATTAAATTAAATTAATAAATATATTTACAATCTATCCCTAAATATTACAAATATAATTAAATTAACAAACAAATAAATAAAACCTAAAAAATACAAAATTCAACACTGTATAAAATAATCACTTACACAATCAAAAACTTAATTTAACAATTAATCAATAATAAAAAACTTAAAAACAATACCCAAAAGTGGCTAATGTGTTATCCAACACTAATAATCCAAGTAATCTGCACAAAAAAAAAACCCCACAAAAAATTCATAAACCCATTTATAACAAATACAAAATACACACATATATTAACCAAAAAACACAAATTAAACCATAATATACAAAGAAAATGGGTATAGATTATGAAAATAAGGATTAAATGACCACAAAACAGCCTGGAAATCGTTAAAACGCCGGTGGGGGACGGTTTTCGTCGTCTCCTCTAAAAGGTTTTTTTTGCAGAAAATGAAGAAGAAGGCTCGGGTTGGAGGTTATATCGATAGACTCTATAGCGACGACATGTCATCGCTATAGAGTATATGAATGTCGTCGTTGATATCAAACGCACAGTTTCACTCAAACGGTGAGACCCTACAACGATGATATGTCGTCGCTATAGATAAGGGAACAGTTCACGAATAGTGCACGAATCCCCTACAGCGACGACAAGTTGTTGATATAGGCAGTGAAAATTTGACTTAAATTTTTTGGCGGTTCACTTTACAATGTTTTTTTGTCCAATTGGGACGACATGTCATCGCTATAGAGTACAAGTGAAAAATAGTAAACCAACTCTTGGTGGTTAAGTTCCTCCTTGTCGTACAGCGATGACATGTCGTCGCTCTAGAATAACATATTTCCCTCCTTTTTTTTCAACGATGACTCTACACTGACGACAAGTCATCGCTATTGGGGTTGCAAATAGGCAACCAACTCTGGGCGGTTGGGTTCCTTGAGCATTCTATAGTGACGACAGGTCGTTGCTATAGACAAACATATTTCTCTCTTTTTTTCGACGAAGACCCTACAACGACATGTGTTGTAGCCGTAGAGTCATTTCCCGCCTCGTGTTTCCTCCAAATTTCTGGTTACCTAAAGCGATGATGTGTCGTCGTTGTAAGGTATCAGGAATTTGGAAGACCTGGTCGTGTGTTGTTGCCGACCCTATAGTGACGCATGTCGTCGCTGTAGCTTATTTTTTTAATAAATTGAGAAAAAATAATATTTTGTGGATTTCGAGTACATACAACGATGACTTTGGAGTCGTTGCAATAGATGTCGATCGTCGCTGTAGAGTCTTTTTCTTGTAGTGCATACCCAAAGACATCGGATCTAGGGCTAACCAATCTCATGCATTTAAACCTCTGCATCGGAACCTCCACTAGAGTTCAATGCTATCGCCAACGCCCGAGCCAAAAGTGAACAAGAGAATGCCACCTTCTAAACATCGGAGTTGATGTTTTCCTTTGACGCCAACAACAGCCAGTCTTTCCATGCCAACAACAGCATCTCCTCTCAGCGAGGGTATTACCAGCAAAGATGGCGACTTCCCTAGCTGAGAAGACACAAAGAGATGAAACCCTAAAGTAATAGTAATAATAATACAATATAAAAATATACATCCTTTTTTTGTATAATTTTGGTTCTTTTAAATTAATAACGTAATCAATATTATATTACATTTTGAAAAAGAAAAAAAAAAGCAAGCTATTTACTTTTTATATAAGTATATTTAGTTCTTGTCATTGTCAAACAACAAAAAATTCTGAAATAATATTGTTAAACCCCTAAAAGAAAATGAAAATTCTACGATGTTAAGGTCAACATTTAGTTCTTATTACTCTAATTTTGGAGTAATCATTGATTAATATACATAAACTTAACGGTTAAACAAAGATCCTATTATATTCTTGTCATTGTCTTGGACATCAAATCAATGATATGAACAAATAACAAATCGATCGACCTTGATTCTGTCAGTTTCGTTGATTTATCTAATTAATAAATTTTTATGGTCGTAACCCAAAATAAGAGAACTTGGAAAATTATGGCATGCATTATATATGACTCTGTCAAGCTTTGGATTGTATTATCATATAAAAATCAAATGGCTAATAAATGTTAAAGAAGCATCTTATCATCGAAATTCTTAGTTTCCAGAAATTCAATTTGGACAAGAAATTAATCACTGATTTGACTCGATCTAACATCTATTAAAATATCTCAATATTACTTGTCGCTATATATATGTGTGTGAACGCTTATTATACATAAACCTATAGATTCTAATAATAGAAATAGTCACCATATACACACACATATGTATATATATATATATATATAGACAGAGAGAGAGAGATAATTAAAATCCATGGATGGTTTAAACCGCTATAAAATGGAAGTTACCTCAACATTTCGAGGAAGCTATAGCTACATTGACTAGAAATTGGTCCAAATTCAAGAAGTAGAAGACTTTTATTTATTTATTTATTCTTCAAGTCTTGTGTATATAAATATAGGAATAAGTGATATGATGTCATTTATAAAGGGAAGAGAGAAATAAGTAAAAAAAAAAAATTAAAAATGAAAAGCAATAGTAGAGTAGTTGGTTTTGGGTTATGTTTAAGGTTATTAGTAATGTTATTAATAATAATTATGTTTGAAGAAAAAGCAATAAGATGTGATGATGATGGTGATGGACTAGTAGTGATGAGTGCCATTGTAGATGAGAGTAGCCGAGTTGGGAAGGAAGAGAAAGTAGCCATAACAATGGCAGTCAAGGATATCCACATAAAGAACTCTCAAAGGGATCCAATGAAAGCATTCCTAGCTAATAATATATAGTAATTTTAACTCTTTTAGCTTATATTCCTCTACTCTTAATTTATTGATTGCATACTTATAAAAAGTTATAAGCATTCTCAGGGTTAGTTTTTGTCGTTAATAATGATCTTTACTACCCTTGTTTTATTTTGGCTTTTTTGCTAAGCATTCTGTTTTCGATTTTTATCACAAGTTGTAGGTCTGTTTAAGGTAATTTTTATATTTTAATAGAATGCGTGTTCGTTGATCCACCAAAATATTTTAGAAAATAAAGGTGGGCTCATCGATTAATAATTGTGTTCATATTAGTAACGACTTGGTTAGCCATTGTAGGTCTATGAGCTTTTCTGACCAATGTTTATTAGGGCAGCTTCTTTTTTTTTTTTTTTTGCTTTCTCTTTTTTGACGTATCCTTAAATATATTTTGTCACCTCCTTTTCTATGGTGACTGCGAAAGTTAAATTATTACAAGTAAACCAATTATTGGCTTATAATTACTACTCCTAGATCTTAGGCCATATATGGCCAAATTATGAGTTCTCTCATGGCCTACCACACTACGTACACGTGTGCGATAACAAGGTTATGGCTGTGAAGAAATAGCTGCAGTAATATTTTGTGGTCCCCTGCATTAGCAGCTGTCATTGTAAGGAGTTCACCCACTAAGAATTGTGTGGTCCTCCACCAATTCCGTTGTAATTATAATCATTAGGATTTATGTTTTTATTTGTTTATATGTTTAGTTTTTATTTTGTTTGCTCGCGGACAAGCAAATGTAAGTGTGAGAGAATTTGACAAGTATAGAATTTGTTTATTTTTAATTCATTATTCATCTATGATTATGCACTTGATTATTTCTTTATATATGTTAAATAAGTTTCTTTTGTGTTTTTAGGACTTCCAAGATATTTGGATGAAAAATAATGAATTTGAGATGTTTTACAAGTAATGGTTAAACTCAGAATTACAAGTCTAAAAATTCACACTTGACTTTGATAATTTTTCAATACTCTTTTGGAAATCTTTCAACAAATACAAGTTTTAGATCTTTTTCTTAGATTTCTATAGCTTTTTGAATCGTCCAATTCTGAGTTATATCGAGAACGTTATGATTAAAATACCGTCAGTGGATGCACCTGAAGAAAACTGAAAAAAGGAAAAATTGCTACGGCCGCAACCTGAGGGACAGAACGCAGTGGCCACGACCAGCAATGTCCCGGGCTGCGGCCAGAGCTTGATTTTCTAGAAAATACATGTTCCAGTGGTCGCAGCCGCTAAGAAACACTAGCCGCGGTCGGCGTTCGATTTTTCCTTAGTTTTTTAATTTTAAATGTATTTTTGAAAGAGCTATAAAAGGGGTTAAGATTAACTTTAAATATAACCTTGGATTGCGAATTTTAGAGGTTAGAGTAGCAGAGGAGGAGAAAATACTTGTTATTTGGCATTTTCTTAGACAATGAGGGGGAGAGAGAGAGAGAGAGAGTAACTCTATTTTTGGTGTTTGATTATGTTGGTTGACCTACAGTTTCTCATTGGTTTTTGTTAACTGTTTTTGTCTTGTGCTTTGGTTATTTTTGGCAGGGGGAGTCATTTTGTGACTCTTGTGAATTTAAGCACTCACTTGTGTAATGCATGGATCTTTTAAAAAATAGATATACTTTATCTATAAAATTGACAAAGGGGGAGATTGTAAATCCTAAAATTGGCATATTTTATGAAAATATATTTTTAATTAAAAGATCATTTTTACTTTCCCTTTCTTGTGATTTTCGGAATATCACTTTCCTTTTCTTGTGATTTTCGGATTATTTAGCTTAATTTTATCACAATTTGATTATAAAGGGAAGATATATCTTGTTTATTTAAATGAAATATTCAGTACTTATTCAAAGTCATTTATGAAATATTTGACTTTAAATTTTTGTGCAGCTCAAGATTATAAAATCCAGGAAACTGAATCTTTGTGTCATTAATTATTATTTCTATCTTGAACATTTTGATCCGACACAGGTATTAGCTGTCCACCAAAATTTTATCTATTGGATCAGCATATTCTAAAAAAGGCAATTCTTTATCAATCAAGAATATCTTCAAATATTCTTGCATTTATTAGGAGATTCATTCTCAGCCTTTATGAGCACGAAATTGACTCTATAAATAGGTCTCTAAGGCTTTGAGAAAAAGTGAACTCTTATATGCTTAATTTGTGAGTGTTTTGTAATATTTGTGAGAGTTCCTTATTTTTATTCAAGATCAAAGTATTCACGTGATCTTGTGAAAAAATGAGTGTTTAGTTTTTTGTGGTGAGTTTATACCACGTTCATGAGTGAATACACATTATAATTTGAACACAACTTTTATAGTCTTCGGGAGAGGATTTTTACAAGCCTTGCGTGGGGAGGATGCAAGCACTTGCTGGCCATTGAAGGGAGTTCAAGTGGTTAAGCATTTCAATCAAGATCAGATTAGTGATGAGAAGTAGAACGAAGTTGCGGCAAATCTCAAGAAGGAGTCTTGTTTTGTTTAAGTCAATATTTTGTACTTGTGATTCTTTATTAATTGGTTTTATTCTCTGGGCGTGGCCCCAAGGAGTAGGTTATTTGGAAGGATTTCTGAACCTTGTAAAAATTCGTTGTGTTCTTTATTGTTTTGGCACTGTCTTTTTATTGTGTTCAATTTTTTCGTGACAAGTTCGGATTTTGTTCCGACAGAACTGAAATCTATTTAAACATTTAATTACCATTCCACACTTTAATTAATTCACATGAATTAATTAATTTGGTAATTACTAAAAACGGAATTTCACAACTT
This sequence comes from Humulus lupulus, assembly GCF_963169125.1. Taxonomy (NCBI): domain Eukaryota; kingdom Viridiplantae; phylum Streptophyta; class Magnoliopsida; order Rosales; family Cannabaceae; genus Humulus; species Humulus lupulus. Next base: position 142,718,138 of record NC_084801.1, on the reverse strand, counting down.
ACCAATGTTTAGAAAACCACATGTTCAAAGACTAGATTGACAATAACATGGAAGTACATGTCGATGACATGCTGTTAAAGTCAAAGATAGCTGGTGGACATGTAGCTGACCTCGAAGAGTGCTTCAACATCTTGAAGAAATATCAGATGAAGCTACATCCTCTCAAATGTTTCTTTGGGGAAGGTTCTAGGAAATTTCTTAGATTCATAGTAAACTCGCGGGGGATAGAGGCCAACCTTAATAAAAATCCAAGCTCTAATTGAGATGAAATCATCGACTAGAACCAAGGACGTTCACAAAATACCCCTAGGTTCACCCTGAGCTGGGTATTTGACCTTGTTGTGACTATTCCGCTAATCCGCTCACTAGGAGCGCCTCAGACTACATATCTCAAATATATACCCATAACACTGGAGTCTCACTCATAACACATAATTTCCTTACCTTGAAAATGGAGATAAGAGAATGATTGCGCTAAAATCCTTGGAACCATACGCCTATAGTGCCCTTTAAATCATACAAGTTACATAAACTAGCATTAAAGTCCAAATAGTATACCTTAATCGAATACTAAACCTTAATAAATCATACCTTAACTTCCTGAATCAATACCCTATTCCGGACTATGAATGAACCACGAAACCTTGAAGAATAAAGCTAGCTCCCAATGTCTTAAACACCAACTAAGTTTCGACCAACAATAGCCTTAGGATTTTGACTTAGTTTAACTAAGGTTTCAATGTAGAAATATGTTTATAGTGGTGTAGTGTTCAGGTTTGAGAGGATAGGATAGCGAGCTAGGGTTTCAAAAATATGATAGGGCGGGGTGTATTGTATTTCGGCCAAAGAAGAAATGAAGATGAAAATGAAGAATGTTTAGGCACTTAGGCTTGTTCGAAATTGATGAGTAAAATGAAAGGCTTTATAGACCTATTTATAGCCTCCAATCTGAATTCCTCCCAACCCATCATGACAATATTTCTGGTATGGGATACAACTTCCCACCACGTTCGGGCATCCTCCCACAGTATGTACATGGCACAAGCCACTCTATTATTGCCTACCACTCCCATGTAGTCAAGGATGGAGCTAATCATGCCCATCCACTTTTCACCTCTGAACGGATCCGAGCCTCCCTAAAAAACTAGAGGGTAATGCTTCTTGAAGTTTTCATACAGTAATTCCCATCTGTTCCTACCCTCCGGTTGAGCCAAAACTAGTGCCATTGTTTCCAAAACACACGGGAAAACATTCCCTAATGAAACCCGCTGTTTCAACCACCTAATCTCTTCCTCTTGCTTCTGCAATCTTGCTTGCATGCCAGCAAACATCTGCTACCAATCCCACGGGGCAGATGGAGGATTCTGGCCCCGACTATAATTCCCAACCCCGGTATTAACAATGCCTGGTCCAATTGACTGTCTTGGATACATAGCTTCTGAATTAGTCTGCAGTCAATGAATTAACCTATCAGGAATGATGATTATATTCGAAACTACTCCACGAGTAGAGCCAAACAAAACAATAGCCACATACATTAAGCATACCAAGACACAAGTCTATAATGTTCATGCTCTCTATATTAACCAGCAGATAAGGCATTTCAGATAAGCAGTTAGACAAATATTTCACTTAATACCAACCAACCCTGAGTTGTCCTTGTCTTTGGCAACAAGCGTACATGTTTGATCAATCTCTAGGAACAGTAAACCTTGGCACACTCTGAAACTAAGTTGAAATGCCCTACTACCCTAAAGTCGCTAATTAAGGTTTTAGTCCCAAAAGTGTGATTAAGTTAAAATAAAGATTCATTTAATAAAACTTTCATAAAAGGTTTAAACATTTATTAAAATTATAGAAAAGCTACATGGGATTCCAAAAAGTTGTTTAAGACATATTTACAACTCAAAAGTCTTTATACAGTGAACTTAGGCGAATAAATAAGTCATTTACACAGTGTTCCTCAAAACAAAACTACCCCAGCCGTGGCGGCCAGGTAGGCCAAACATGTACGCACAGCTCCATGCCCTCCAACTCATGGTTGATCAACTTTTTCCTTTCCCTTACCTGCACCATAGAGCACTCGTGAGCCGAGGCCCAGCAAGAAAATTTCACAACACAACATATAATAATTTATTTAAACAAATGCATAACTAATCACACAACTGACAATCTATAAGTTTCTATCAGAATTCACAACAGTGGCCTAAGCCGGTCAGGGTGCGTTATCAGGCACCAAATCCACGGTCTTAACCAAGTGGGTGAGTGTGGCACCCTTAGAGGGTCTCGCCCTGATGACCTGCATTCAGCATGCTTAATGATAATCCCGACCTTTGCCGCTCTCGGCCTTTTCTGTTCCTGGCTTGTGCCGATCCCGGCCTTTTCCGCTCCCGGCCTTTGCCGTTCCTAGCCTTTGTCGTTCCGTCACAAACATATGTATGACGTAATAGTTACAAACAATTATACATAAATCTAGGCACAATATAAGGACCGATGATCGGGGTCATGCCCTGCTCTACGGGCACAAACGATTTTCTTACCTTGAGTCCTGAATTGATAGCACACGGTGATCCCAAGCACGATCCCCAATCCTAAGCCTTAGTGGTAAAACCTAGTCATAACATAATAACAAATAACTATCAAAACCTAAATCAATTAGAGGCTTCAGAATAATATACTAGCATCCGGGACCTCGAATTATACTAAACCGTGTAGTAGAATCCTTCCTGAGCCTTTAGATTTGAGTTCCCGAGCTTCAAACCCTTAATTGGCCAATATTCATTATTTGAGCCGCGACCCCCCTCAAAGGCGCCACGACCCTCTACAAGTCAGAGAGCTCAAGACTCTCACCTAAGGGACACAGGCCGCGACGCGCCCCAACCTGCCACAACAAGAAAAAAGGGCTTTTACTTCGGTTTTTAAGCTGGATTTACTTTAGTTTTCGCTAAAATTCGTAACCGCAGTAGTTCGGAGCGAGATAAAAAGTAGTTAAAAACCGAAGTGAAAATAGGCTTTCTACTCGGTTATTATGTAAAAAGCGAAGTAGAAAGTTGGGATTCTACTTTGGTTTTTACATAATAACCAAAGTGAAAAGTGGGGTACGCTTCCTTGGTGGGCACTTTCTACTTCGGTTATTATGTAAAAACCGAAGTAGAAAGTGGGGATTCTACTTCGGTTTTTACATAATAACCGAAGTGAAAAGTGGGGTGCGCTTCCTTGGTAGGCACTTTCTACTTCGGTTATTATGTAAAAATCGAAGTATGTAAAAATCGAATCCATACTTCCTAACTACAGACATTAAAGCAAATAACCAGGCTTTTACATATGCCGACCCTTTTGATCAACCTCTCCCAACCAGGGAAATGTATGCTCGAGCAGAAGAACTTGCCAACATGCCTCTAGATGAAAAGGACGTTGAACAGTTAGTCTCCTTGGAAAATCTCTGACTGGTGGGATTGTTACCGAACAATCAAGATATTTCCCCAGGTAGTACGACTGATGAAATAGACACGACTGATCAGTCCAACGCTGAAACCGAAGTAGTGACCGACTAGTTTTCTCCTGTTCCATCCCCTCATCCACGCCGACCAAGTTGTCCCATTATTAGAGAGCCTTCTTGTGAAAATCCTCACCGACCTGCCGCCTCTGTAAGGCATGGCAAAGGCAAAAGTATCGAGCTCGATAGAGAGGACAGCTCATCCTTGGAGGACGAAGATGAGTTTTTTAACGAAATTCTGAACTTAGGTTTTGATGACAGTAATCGTAACTAAATTTTGTGACGAATCTAATGAATTTTATTTCTCACCTATATTTATTTATTGTTTCTACTAACCCATCTTATGCTTCACTTTTATGCAGATCCGACCATGTTCAAGCAATTCAACCCCCCCTCTGGCCAAAAGAGGAAAACTAGTGAAGGCAGCAACTCAACTCCTCCGAGCAAGGTTATAAAGACTACACCACCTAGCCAGGGAAAATCATCCGACCAGTTAGTCATTCTCCCACGCCTGGCTCCTTTGTCAATTCCATTTTCTGCTACTCTATAGACTACTCGGTCAATTGGCTTAAGTGAGCCCCTTCGCGTCGTTGGTGAATATGACAAAGAGTTACTAGACCATACCCTTCATCATGCAACTACAATTCAGACTTTCGAGACTCTACCCCATCAAAGCATTGAAGTTGTCATTTTATCAAAAATATTTACTTTATTATTTATAATTCGTTTCTTAATATTTCCCTGTTATCTATTCCAGGGGCTTATCACTGTTAGTCATGCCCAACACAGAGCAGTCAACTATAAAGACTTGATCAAGTTCTTGAATGATTAGTTGAAATAGGACAAGGAAACTGATCTGGCTCGCTATGAAGAAATCTGCTTCAACTACTTCTACCGGATTCGAAAGTTATCAAGCCTCTCAACCTCGACTTTCTCGCAGAAGAGGCAAGAGCAGAAGAGCTTGCCAAATGTGATGCCAAGGCCACCGAGGAGGCAGATAATCCAGCTAGTGCTGTGCCTGCCTCTCCTGCTCTATCGTTCTGACCAGAGGAGGCTCCAAACGCTAATGATGATGTTAACTAACCAGAAATTAATTCACCTAACCAATAAACATGATTTAAGTGACCAAAAGGCTTCCCATCTGACCAACAGACACTTTGTATCTGGCCAGCAATTTACTTATTTTGCTTATACTTTTGTTGAGGCAATTACTGCTTAGTAGCTTTTATATTTTGCTCGTACGGCCGAGCTGCTTGACTCTTTACTTTTCATTTCTTAAAACTTCCCAAGTCTTTTGTGAATAGTAAAGTCAGGGTTGATCTATGTCATGAAATTTTTCGCATGACATAACATTTTATAAGTCCCTGCTAAGTATACTTTCTCACACCCTTATTGCTCTAACATTTTATGAGCTTAATGTTTTATTTCACATGAATATTTGCTTTTAACTTGGTGGTATTTTAAAAGATGCCAAGTTACTTAAGCTTTGATAAACAAGTTAGCTTAATGGTCCTTTTTACTTCAAAAACTTATAAGTCAGCCTAAAAACAAATATCTTAATTCGTGATCTCATTGCATGTGTTGAATTAATTACCAGTATACCCTATGTGCCCCCCAAGTGATCGAGGGTTGTAAGATCCTTGGTCACTTGCTACTTGACCAGATTTGTGAGAGCAATTGCTACTCGTGAAACACATTGAATATAAAGAAAATATCCAACCAGTTGAACACTATTTGAACATACCAAGCAGTTGAACACTGCCCGATTTTGTCGTTCAGTTAAACATTGTTCGAAAAATTAACACATATGCATATTTGTAGCAAGAATCGAACATGTTGTGCATAGTCTCTTTTATTACTTATCAATTTGAAAAAGGACAAAACGTGTCTAGTAATGAGTCTCAAACAAACAAAAATTGTTTAAAAACAAATGACTGGTCAACAAATAACCAGATCATAAACATACTTAAATAACAAGTAAAGCACTTGAATATAAGCTACCACTGTGCAAGTGATATTTATTGATAATATTTCCTAAGGTGCTCACCATTCCAGTAGTTTCTGATCAGTTCACCATTCAGCCTAGAAAGTTTGTAAGTGCCTGGTGGCAAGACTTGCTCGATCTGATATGGTCCTTTCCAATTTGGTCCTAGCACTCCAGCTCCTGAGTCTTTGATGAACACTCTTTTGGGAACCAAATCTCCAACCTAGAACTTTTGATCTTTAACTCTGGAATTGAAATAACGGGCCACCTTTTGTTGATGAGCAGCAACCCTTATGCTCGCCTTTTCTCGCCTTTCTTCAATAAAATCCAAAGATTCAGCCAGTATTTGATTGTTTTCGTCCTAGTTGTAAGTACTTCTTCGATGGGATAGGGGGTTGATCTCGATCAGTATCATAGCTTCATAACCATACGCCAAGGAAAAAGGAGTACGACCAGTTGCTGTATGAGCAGTGGTTTTGTACGACCAGAGAACTTCTGGTAATTCTTCCGCCCAACATCATTTAGCTTGCTCGAGCCACTTCTTTAGGGTGTCTTTCAATGTTTTGTTTACCGCTTCTACTTTCCCATTTGCCTGTGGATGGGCCACCGAGGAGAAGCTCTTTGTGATGCCATTTCTAGAACAAAAATCAATAAATATGTCACTATCAAACTATGTACCATTATCAGACGCTATCTTTTTTGGCAGGCCATAGCGACATATGATATTTTTCACCACAAAATCTAACACTTTATTTGATGTGATTGTGGCTAATGGTTCAGCTTCGGTCCACTTAGTGAAATAATCCACAGCAACTACAACAAACTGCGCTCCTCCTTTTCCTTTAGGTAGCTTCTCGGTCAGATGAATTCCCCATACTACAAAGGGCCAGGGACTTTGCATTTGTTTTAGAATATTGGAGGTGCTCTGGGTATCTTAGAAAATCTTTGACACTTATTGCATTTCTTCACATATTCCATGGAGTCCTCGTTCATTGTAGGCCAGAAAAATCCTTGTCGCAAAATCTTTTTAGAGAGACTTTTCCCCCCAGCGTGATCTCCACAAAATCCCTCGTGTACTTTGACTAATAGGCTCTTCGATTGGTCGGGCATCACACACCTGAGTAGCGACATCGAGTATCCTCTTCTATATAACACCCCCTCCATCATGACATACCGAGCAGCCTGTCTCATCTTCCTCTTGGCATCATTGCGATTATCAGGTAAGGTCCCTTGCTCGAGATACTTGATGATGGGTGACATCCAAGTATCAATTATAGTAATTGGCATTGCTTCCTGCTCGGTAATACTTGGGTTTGCTAAGTATTCAACTGGTACTATGTTTAGAGTATCAGCATCATTTTCACTGGCTAATTTTGCCAAGGCGTCTGCATTGGAGTTCTACTCTCGCGACACCAACTTGATTGTGTACTCTTCAAATTGTGTTAACAAGTCCTTAGCTTTATTTAATTATGCCACCATACGCAAACCCCTCGCCTGATATTCTCCCAAAATTTGGTAAACCACCAACTGAGAATCACTATTAACTTCGATTGATCGGCGTGTACATCTTTGGCCAATCGTAATCCTACTAACAGGGCTTCATATTCTTCCTCATTATTGGAGGCACTGAATCTAAACCTTAATGCACAATGAATTCGATGTTGCTCTGGTGTGATTAATATAAGTCCGGCCCCTACATGATGTTCATTTGAAGATTCGTCCACATAAATTTTCCAGGTAGGAAAAACTTTCCTCTGCCCAACTACATTATCTGTCTCGTCAGGAATAATAGGAATTCTCGTGCATTCAGCAATGAAGTCCGCTAGCACTTGTCCTTTGATGGCTAATCAGGGTTGATACTTGATCTCGAATTGGCCTAATTCAACAGCCCATTTAAGTAAATGACCAGAGGTTTCTGGTTTTTGTAAGACTTGGCGCAAGGGCTGATCGGTAAGCACCTTTATAGGATGTGCCTGGAAGTATGGTTGTAATTTATGAGATGCAACCACTAAGTAGTATGCTAGCTTCTCGATCATAGGGTACCTTGACTCTGCTCCTACCAACTGTTTGCTGACGTAGTAGACTGGATGCTGCACCATATCTTTCTCTCGTATTAGAGCAGCACAAACAACATGCTTTGTGACTGCCAAATAAATGAAAAGGTCCTCTCCATCAATGGGTTTGATAAAACTGGAGGCTGAGCCAAATGTATTTTTATGGCTTGGAATGCCTGCTCGCATTCTTCTGTCTAGTCAAACTTCTTGCTTCCTTTTAGTAAGTTAAAAAATTTGACACACTTGTCTGTTGATTTGGAAACAAACCTACTTAGAGCAACAATCAACCCAGTCAAGCTCTGTACGTCTTTGGTTCTGGTTGGAGACTTCATTTCCATGAGTGCCTTAATCTTCTCAGGATTGGCTTCTATCCCTCGCAAGTTAACTATAAATCCTAGAAGCTTTCCAGAACTTACTCCAAACGAGCATTTGAGGGGGTTCAGCTTCATGCAGTACTTTCTAAGTATTGCAAAGCAATCCCCCAAATCTCGTACATGCCCTTCAGCTTCCTTTGACTTGACCAGCATATCATCTATGTACACCTCCCTTTTTTTGCCGATTAAGTCGTGGAGCATGCCATTCACTAAATGCTGGTAGGTGGCCCCTGCGTTCTTCAAGATGAATAGCATAACCTTATACCAATATAATCCTACATCTATTTGGAAGCTGGTATGCTCCTCGTCGGGAGGGTGCAGACTTATCTGATTATACCTCGAGTAAGCGTCCATGAAGGACAAAGTTTCATGACCAGAATTTGAGTCAACCAACTAGTCTATCATCGGCAAGGGAAAAACAGTCCTTAGGACATGCTTTATTCAGATCGGTGAAGTCCACGCAAGACCTCCACTTCCCATTGGACTTGAGCACTAATATTGGGTTAGAAACACAAGCAGGATAATAAGCTTCCCTTATGAACCCATTTTCATTCAGTCGCTCGACTTTTTCTTTCAGAGCCTTCGCTCGTTCCTTGTCAAGCAACCTTCTCTTCTGCTGCACTGCTGGGTAGTTTTCATCCACGTTGAGCACGTGGCTGATCACAGTTGGTGAGATACCCACCATATCCTTGTGAGACCAGGCAAAGACATCTTGATTTCTTTGCAAAAATTCTACCAGCTATGCTCTCACCTCCATCTTTAACTTCTTCCCAACTTTGACCACCCTGGTCGGTTCATTTTCATCTATTGGGACCTCCTCTAAGTCCTCCATAGGTCCTACTTCACTCTCCAAATCCCCAAAGCGAGGATCAATATTCACTCCCTCACTTTGGGCAACACCCTATTTGGTGACTTAATCACTGGATGGGGCTTGTTGCTTATTAATACCAGAAGTACTTTCCTGGTTGATAACCTTTAAAGCTTTCTCTTGGTTGGCTAAGTTCACAATACTATACCGGTCGATGTCCATCTCATCTACTACTTCTTCTCTTTCTCCACACATAATCATATTATTCTCCTTGACTCCCTTTTGTGCCTTAACCACCGAAGCATTATAACATTGTCTAGCTTCTCTTTGGTCTCTAGTTCTGCACTGGTCGGGAATTTCATGGAAAGGTGCCATATAGACATTGCCGCGTGTAAGGCCGTGAGTAGTGGTCGACCAATCACCACATTGTAAGCCGACGAACAATCTACTATCAAAAACTATGTCATGAATGTCTCATGCTTAGGAGCGTCTTCTGTTGTGATCAGTAATTTGATTGTTCTGGCCGATGACAATCCTTCTCCAATAAATCGTAAATAACTTGAGAGCATGGCTTCAAGTCATTGATGGATAATTTCATCTTTTCGAAAGATGACTTGTAAATAATGTCCACAAAAATTCCCGTGTCAACTAGGCATCTCTTCACTTTCATGTTTGCAATTTGGACTATAATGATGAGCGGGTCATTATGAGGATACCTCACATGTCTAGCATCGTCCTCCATAAAAGTAAGAGACTCACTTTCGTACCATGGATTCTTTGGAGGCCACTCCTCTATAGTCATGACCTCTGATGTTGATGTTGCATCCAACTCATGTCGAAGTGTCCAGGCATACCCTTGCCTTATTATTACTATCCCCAGCCAAGTGTGGACCCCCACATATAATGTCTAAAGTGAAGTCCACAAGCTCGGGTTGCAAGGGTGGAGACCACCGCCGTTTGAACCCAGGATTGTTGTTGCTCCCTTCTCCTTGGGTTTTCTTTGCCCGATACTTTTTCAACTTTCCCGACCGGAGAAGAAACTCTTTCTCATCCTTGAGATGATTGCATTCATTTGTGTCATGACCATAGTCTCTATGGAAATGACAAAACTTATGCATGTCTCTTTTACCCATCTCCTTCCTGATGGGTGCGGGTTTCCGGTAAGGAACCTCTTGATGACTTACGAGATATATTTCTGCCTAGCTGGCCGAAAGAGTGGTGTAATTGGTGAACCGAGGTTCATACATGGTTGGGTTATTGTTTGGACCCGATTTAGACTACTTTTCTTCATGGCGATCAGATCTGTTATTACCACGTTTCTTTCCACCATTTTGACTGGTTCCACCATTCTTAGGAGGGTCAGTTGATCCACCTTGATTGTTTATGCTTTTCTCCTCTTTCTCAATTGCGTCATCCAATTTCATATACTTATCCGCTCGGTCAAGAAATTGTTGAAGTGTTGAATTTGGATTTTGATGTATACTATCCCACAAAGGGCTTCGATAAGTTATTCTAGAGGATATGGAAACCATTTTCCCCTCATCTCCGACAGCATTCATTCGATTGGCTTCTCTTATGAACATCTGTATATAGTTCAATAGAGACTCATCCTTTCCCTGTTTGATGTCTGCCAAGTGGTTGGCATAAACGGGTGGAGTTCGAGCAGCGCTAAACTGTCTACAAAACTCTTTCCTGAAATTTTCCCAAGAGGTAATGGAATTTGGCTTTAATCTCCAATACCATTCCTGGGCATTATCAGACAACGTAGTAGGGAAAACTCTACAACGATAATCGTCACTTACCCCGAGCAACTCCATTTGGTCTTCAAATTTCCCAACATGTCTTATGGGATCTGCCTTTTCTGTATATACTGGCAGCACCGGTGCTTTATACTTTGCCGGTGGCTGGGCTGCTCTGATTGGGGCACAAAACGGACTGCCACTCCTGTGGTCTACCGCATCCATTACAGAAGGTCATTTTGACAAACCTTGAACTGCAGCCGTTAGCGCATCAAGCTAGGCTTGGATGGTTGGGGCAACAGTTGGGGTCTCAAGGTCTTGACCGCCTGGTCGGGAATTTCTATCTGGTGCACTGTCGTCAAGTATTTCTACTTTACTGGCAGGGCAGTTCAGATCTCACCCTTCGACCGGGACGGTCCTTCTCTTGTCACTGATAACATCCCATAGATCCTTCTGGGAAATGCGTCCTCTTAACTGATCAAACACTGTGCTCTTAGACTTTTCAGAAGGCTTACTGCGCGAGACTTGCTCTCTCCCACTACACTGCTGCCCAGGATGTAGTGGAGGCTTTTCACTACGTTCGAGGCAGTTTTTTCCTCCTTGTGGGTTGTTGCCTTCTTTATCCTTTGACCGATCAGTGTGATGACTATCCGCCTCATCACGACCATATCCATCTTTAAACTATGAAGTTTTCTTATCTCGAGGAGTCCTGGTCTGATCCTACGTTAGTGGGGTCTTCTTACTGCCCGACCGGTGACTTCTTGATCTAGAGGTTTTTGATCAGTGGCTCCTGGAGGGGGTTCTAGAGTTCTCCCTTTGTGTCGAGGCAGTTTCGGAGCGGACCCCATCATCCTCCTGACCAGGGGGGTTACTCCTACTTCTGTCTAGTCCCTGAGAATTGGCTCTGCCAGCGGTCCTCCGACCCGTAATATTAATCCTTGCTCCCTCGGTGGCTGCTCCTCATGCTGCGGTCTGGGCATTGGCTTGGGTCAATTGAGTGGCCGCTTCTAGAGAAAGTGCAGCCTCGTGATGTCGGTGGTCGGCCTCCTCCTGCCGTCGCCTAATCTCTTCACTCCTGGCATCCATCTCCTATTTTTGCTGCTCGAATGCAGCCTTCTGCCTGGCCATTTCCTCGGCGAAAGACTGTTGCCGAGCATTGAATTGCATCATCTCCTCTTGGAAAGCGCCTATTGCTTCCTGGAGTTGTTCAACTTCTGGAGTTGTCTCCTTGAGAAAGACCCTGGGCTCAGTCTCAGGGTTCTAAGGTCTAGGACCTTCTGCTCTAGCAGGCTCTATTGATGTACCTGGATTTTTGGAGGCCATACTGGTATTCTTGGGAGCCATATTGGTAGGATAGCAATGTATTTATTCTATTCAGGCTCTCAATGAAAGCACCAAAAATGTTGACCACAATTTTGGCCAACTGCGAGTAGACGCAAAAACGACAAGAACCTTGAATAGAAAGTAAATAACACCAATAGTTTTTATAGTGGTTCAGCCCCAATTTGTTGGTAATAGCTTAATCCACTTGGAGTTATGATATATTTAGCATACACTTAAGATCAGATGAACGTGAGTCAACTGAGTTTCTCAAGTGTATATAAAAATATACAGTGTTTCTCTCTCTAAACTCTTAGTAAATACTCCCATAATGCCCCATGTAATGGTCTCAAAACTAGAGAGTTCTTTCAGTCTAAAAGAGATCAGATCCCCCCAAATGATGCCATGAGCCATTTATTTATAGGCTCATGGATCATACATGAGAAATATCTTGTTTTGACGGGGTCCTTGGTTGTTTCAACAAACTTTAAGTAATAAATAATAAACAAATTTAAATTACAACAATATAGTTACTACTTCGGGATATTTGAGAGATTCTTGCGGTAGTTACGAGCGATTTGGGTTGAAGCTGTTACTGAGGCTTTACTGAAGAGTCACTACACAATAACCTTTGAGACTGATCCATCGACCAACCAAATCCATCCCTGAAGTTACTAGTCAGCCAAGAAAATTCACCAGTTGGCCAAACCATATTGCTGGTCGCCATGGGCAAGCATCAGCCGACCAAACCATATTGCTGGTTGACATGGGCAAGCACCGGTCGTCCAAACCATACTGCTGGTCGACATGGGCAAGCACCAGCCGGCCAAACCATACTGCTGGTCGGCATGGGCAAGCACTGGTCGGCACGAGCAAGACCACTGACTATTAATGTGTCATTTATTGACCATGCCCTGCCACTTGTCCATCTGATTGCCACGTCATTGAATAAATTTTTTGGGGATAACAAATTTATTCATCTAAAATCCTTAATAAACATGCATGTGACAAGTGCCATGTTCTTAATTATTCTATCTAAACCTTAGGTTATAATAAATATCATTTTTAGGGCCAGCTATATTAATCAAACCTTATGGTCAAACTTATAATATCCATAACTATTTCTATGAGTTTCCAATTAAATTTTGGTTTGAATCAATAATCACGAAAGCTAAAACACTACAAGCTACTACTACTACTATTATCTATCTAAGTAAAATTCTGAGACGCTACATTACCTATGTTCCGAGGACAAAGTTTGCCTTTCTTCCCGAACTGCTTCACTTCTTTCATTGGAGATAATCTTCAGAAGAATTGATCTTCGACTTTGAATTCTACACCTCATCGCTTGGCATCCGCATAACTCTTTTGTTCCATTGCGTCTTGAGCCTCTCTAACAGCCTCGGGTCCAAAAAGTTGTCTTTCTCCTACCTCATCCCAATGTAATGGTGATCGACATTTCCTTCCATAAAGTATCTCATAGGGCGCCATACCGATGGTTGCCTGGTAGCTATTTTTGTAGGAGAACTTTATAAGCGGTAAATACTTACTCAATGATCTTCTAAAATCTATATGGTATGCTTGGACTGTCCGTCGGTCTAAGGATGAAATGTCATACTGAGACTTAGCTTGCTACCCATGGCTTTCTGCAAGCTTCCCAAAAACCTCGTTGTGAACACCGAACCTCTATCAGATACTATGGTCTTAGGGATTCAATGCAGTCGTGCAATTTCTCGAACATAGATGTATGCATACTCGTTCGTAGTGTATGTAGTCTTGACAGACAGGAAGTGAGCAGACTTTTTGAGTCTATCCATCACAACCCAAGTCAAGTCGTGTTGCTTACTTGTCCGCGGTAATCGTGTCACGAAGTCCATGATTATGTCTTCCCACTTCCATTATGGAATACTAAGCGGTTGCAATAAGCCTACAGGTTGATGATGTTCGCCTTTACTTGTTAACATATTAGGCATTTGGACACATACTCTGCTACGTCTTTCTTCATTCCCGACCACCAATATAGTACCTTAAGGTCATGAGTCATCTTGGTAGACCCCGGGTGAACTGAATATGGGGTAGTGTGTGCCTCTTCTAATATCTTCATCTTAATCCCATGGTCATTCAGCACGCATACCTGACCCTTATATTTTAAGAAACCATGACCTAATATAGAGAAATCCGTAGACTTTCCTTCTTTGACTCATCCATATGTGATAATAACGTGTCATCATGCCCTTGCCCAATTCGTATATCTTCTAGAAAACTTGACTGGATGGACAAGTGAGCCAATTGACCCATGAATATTTCTATTCCAGCATTAATCAGCTTTTGCTATAGCAGCTTTTCAATTCTGGATAATGTTGCCAGATTTTTATAACTCTTCCAACTTAACGCATCTACAACTACATTTTCCATTCCTGGGTGGTATAGGATTTCGCAATCATAGTCCTTTACTAGTTCCAACCACCTGCCCTGCCTCATATTGAGCTCTTTTTTCCTGAAGAAATATTTTAGGCTTTTGTGATTCGTATAAATCTCACACCGTTCTCCATATAGATAGTGGCGCCAGATTTTCAGTGCGACCGCTACCAACTCCATATCGTGTGTTGGATAGCGTTGCTCATATTCCTTCAGTTTTTTGAGGCATAGGCTATCACCTTGTCATTTTTCATAAGCACACAACCTAAACCTTGCTTGGATGCATCACAGTATACTACAAACTTGTCATTGGGTGTTGGTACGCAAAGTACTGGTGCAGAACACAACATGTCTTTGAGAAACTGGAAGCTTTCTTGACATTTATCCATCAAGTTAAACTTTTGCTGCTTTCGGGTCAGGTTGGTAAGCAGAGTGGCTATCTTAGAAAAGCCTTCTACAAATCTCCGGTAATAGCCTACTAGCCCGAGAAAACTTCTAACTTTTGACGCATTCTTAGGTCTTGGCCAATCCTTCAAAACCTCTAGTATAGTTGGGTCTACTACGACTCCATCCTTGGATACTATATGGCTGAGGAATGCCACTTGCGATAGCCAAAATTTGCATTTCTTGAACTTGGCATAAAGTTGGTGCTCCTTTAGTCGCACCATGGTCAGTCTTAAGTGTTCCTCATGCTCGACTTCATCCTTGGAGTACACCAATATATTGTCTATGAACACCACGATGAATTTGTCCAACTAATTCCTGAAGACCTGGTTGGAGCGTTGATAAGAACAAAAGACATAACTAGGAACTCGTAGTGTCCGTATTGAGTCCTAAAAGTTGTCTTTGGTATATCTTCTTACCTTACCATGAGTTGGTGATAACCGAATCGTAGATCAATCTTTGAAAATACTGCCGCTCCTCGGAGCATATCGAATAAGTCATCGATCTAGGGTAGTTGGTACTTGTTCTTAATTGTCACCTTGTTCAGCTCGCGGTAATCGATACACATCTGCATGCTTCCATCCTTCTTTTTCTCAAACTAGAACTGGTGCCCCCCATGGCAAATGACTCGATCTGATGAATCCCATGTCTAAGAGCTCTTGTAACTGCGTTTTCAACTCCTTGAGTTTGGTAGGTGCCATTCGGTATGGTGCCTTTGAGATAGGATTGGTTCCTAGTACTAGTTCGATTATGAAGTCAATTCCCCGAGTAGGGGTAACCTTGGTAAGCCATCAAGAAATATCTCTTGAAATTCCTTTATAATGCGGATGTCTCCAACATTTAATCGTGTTTCTTGTGCCACATCCATGATGCTTGCTAAGAATGTGTGACATCCTTTCTCTATCACCCTCTAAGCTTTGTGAGATGAAATAAGCGGTGTACGTAGTCCTAAATTTTTTTCCATAAAACATAGTTTCTGACCCTCAGGGGTTTCGAATGTCACTTGCTTGCATCGACAGTCGATGGTTGCGCCATGTCTCCTTAGCTAGTCCATGCCCAGTATTATGTCAAAGTATTTAATCTTTAGCTCTATCAGGTCTCCTTCTAGCTCTGTGCCCTCAACTTTGATCGGTACTCCCTGTACTATTCGTGATGATAGAAAAATTTCGCCCGAAGGAAGTTCCATAACAAACCTATTTCTAAATCTTTCACAAGGTTTTTCTAATTTCTCTATCATTCCTAATGAGATATATGAGTGTGTCGCTTCTGAAAACGCTCGTAGATTGGTTCCATGTACTAAGCTAGATAGGGTGAAATTTTTTCCATTGGCCATCCCTCATACGAATATCCTCCATTCAAATAGTCGCCATTTGGATATCCTCTGTTCTGCTCTAGTTGGGGTGCTTGAGTTGCTGCCTGAGGATGCGACTGAGGTTGTCATTGTTATTGCAGCAGTTCTTCTACTTGTCGTCGTAACCAAATAACTTCAGTGTTGTTGTCAATTGGAGGTGGTGCATTTTCATTAGCAATAGCAATGGCAGCAGGTCTTCCCTTTCTTCGAACTGGAGGGATCTCGAGTGTCCCATTGGTGGTGCTGGGGCATTGTCGTTAGTGCGTGCAGACCTTCGGAGCGACATCTTTGACATAATTCTAAGTGTCGAGAGAAACATGCTAGAATTTACCCTAATAGTTTCTAAGGCAAAAACTTAGTCTAAGCAAACATAACTTGGGCCTATCAGTTACAATTTATTATGACAAATTATGTAATTCATATTTATAAATTAGGGTGTGTTTCTATACTTAGATTATTAGGCCATCTTTATTATTTTCTAAGCTTGTTTCTAACCACCATATATGACTTAATTCTCAGGCTCGAAACTTGTCGTTGTTCCAAACTTAATTCTTAGGCTCCCTCAATATAGCATATATTCCAATCCTAAATATTCAAAAGCTCACATATCCTCGCTACCTATTGTTGTATCATGATAACTTATCATTTTATTACTACATTTTACTTTGTACACATCTTGGATTTCAGCATAACCATTTCATGCAAACTTGTTAGAGCTTAAAATTACTTATTTAACATTACCAAGACCCTCAATAAGAAAAAGGTCTCTAGAGTCCATTGTTTCATGCTCTCCATTGGCATCAATTGTTATCACTTTCTGTATTACTGGTATCTAATTGTACTTGTGAAACGATCTATCAACCTCAAGTATTCTTCATGTTCTAGTACCCTTTCATCCTCTAGTTCTTGCCATATTACTTTTAGTCTAACACTGGTTGTATGTTCATTTTCTAGTGAATGCAATAAGACTATAAATTGATCATATGCTCTTAACAATATCAATATAGTCCCTACCAGTTGTCACATTTTAGTGTCTATCTTCACTATCTTTAGATATACTCTTTCTAATGGACCTGTAATGTTGTATGGTATCTGGATTCTCCTTAAAGACTTAATTTCCCTGATATCATTTTCACTTACAACCATTTTAAATAAATATCCCTTTTTCCTCCAAAAATTAACATTCTTAGAAACACAAAACTATTCAAAACTTAAACATACTTACAGAGTAGCAAGTTGACCCTCTTTCTAGCCACTTTGTGTATCTCATGAGAACGTTCGGGATCGATATAATGTGGCTTTGATACCACTTGTAATGCCCCCATTTATTCAATAAAACCACATAATAAATTCAAGTGTTTAAAAATAATAATAATTGTTGCCCTTTTATTATAAATAATGCAATAGGGTACCTAGTCAAAAGAAAACATACTTTAGAATCTTTAATGCATAAAATAATGTAAAATAAAGCAACATTACTAATCTCTTATTTAAAATAAATAAAAACTAATAAAAATTGTGTGTTCCCTTTGACCACCACCAACTATATGATCCTCGCTGATACACATACTGCTGGTTGGAATCAACTTGCACTCATCAGTCTAACATTTTACCTGGCTTTATCTGCACATATAAAACATAAGGAGTGAGCTTCTAAGCCCATTAAGGAAATACAAACAAATACATAAGCATAACAATCATATAATGCCTAGCAACAAGTTTACTTAACAAGTCTTATATCACATACATATACCTATTAAACATAGCCATACAAAATCATACATAAACTTTACTAACATCATAACATATACCAAAAGTGAACCTATGAAAGACAAATGATATCCTTACATACATAATAACGAAACAAGCAGTTTATGAGGGCATAGATTATCGTAATAGGCAAACTAGAGCCATATTACCTCATGTATAAATCTCCCATGTCCCTACAACGTTAGCCATTCAAATTCCATACATATATATCATACATATTGTAACGCCCTGGATAGCCAGGACTGCTACACTGTGTACTTATAAAGGTGCAGGACTTGCTAATCAAGTCATTTAGTCAAAACGTGTCACTAAACCATAAATGTGGTAGGGTTAAAATGGTATTGGTCTCAAAAGATACATTTCATATATTCAAACAGATTTACATATGGGATCCCAAAAAGGAACATTGTTTAAAAGTGGGTTTACAAAATTTCCAAAACATACAGACCACCATCGACCACTCTAAGGCCAAAACAAACATTAATAGCTCTTATGTTCCTGTTATCCTCTCAACCGTGGCGGCTGAGCAGCTGGTCATGTACATTCCGCTCACAGAGCTCTCCAAGTCAGGGCTGATCAAGTTTTCCCTTGCCTTTACCTACACCACGTAGCACCCGTGAGCCAAGGCCCAGCAAGAAAACATAATACACATCTCAACAATCATAACAAGAGAATAATCCTTTAAGCATGCTCAAACACTTAACATTCCACATTTCAAACATAGCATGTAATCGGAATCAGAGATGCAACCAATCATTAATAACAATCAAGTCACATAATAACTAGGGCCAACAACTTAGGCGGCACCCTCTGTTTACCCCACTGACTCCGGCCCACTTAAACCGAGCTCAGTGCATAATAAGCTGTCCTCGGCTACCAGTGGCCGAGCCGCGCCCTGTGCGCAAGTGTAACCTTTGGCACTCTTAGGCCATTGGTTTACTGTTTACATGGCATAATACCATCCTTTAAAAACATACATATTGGGGAACCCTTAGTCCCATTACAATTACACAACTGGGTGTAGTTTTCTTACCTTTGGCTTCCAAGTGTACTAGCTACGAGCGATACTCCTTGAGTGTGATCCGATCCCCGAGCCCTAGCTTAGCACCTAGTCACAACCAAGATAAAGGATACCATCAACAATAAAGAGCTTCTAGACAAAGTTCTAGTCTCCAGAACATTGAACTTCACCAAACATGGTAAAAGATTCAATCCCGAGCACCCTAGGTTAAATTCCCAAGCCTAGAATCTCAAAATCCCTTAAGGGCCGCGTCATTAGCCACCCATGCTGCGGCATGGCCCCAACCAGAGGCCTCCCAATGCCCAAAACCAGACACGGGCCGCGACCCTACTCAGACCATACCGCGGCCCACCTTCCTTCCTCAGCACACATCAGCCTCGAAGGGCCGCGGCTCACCAAGAACTATGCCGCGGCCCGACCCCTTCGAACCCAGAAAAAAACCTCCATTTTGACTTTCAAACCTCCTGCAAACTCATCCAAAACTATCCCAATTCCACAACTCAACTATCCAAAAACTTCCCACAAGATTCCAACAACATAACCCAGCTGAAACCTAGACTAGAAACCCATAAAAAAATCCTATTTCAATCACTAAAACTATCTAACTCAAGAACACAAAACCCAGCCATGGAAACACTATAATTCAGCCGTTAAACCTTGAATTCGAGCTTACCTCAACTACAGTACCACTCCTCTAAGAGATTTCTGGGCTAACTTCCAAGGTTCTAGCTTTAATTTAATCTTCAAATCAAAAAACCCAAATCCTCTTAGAACACACTCAAAAACACAGAATTTCAGCCACATAAAATGGGATTCAATGCTTACCTCAACCTTGATTAAGTTCCTTTGACAATCCTTGAGCTAATCCTCTAAATCCCAGCTTTAATCTTCAGAATTCCAGCCTCAATTCTATGTTCTATTGTTTTTATTTTTAGAGAGAAAGAGAGAGGGAAGGAGAGGGTCGGTCTATTTTATGTTCCACTGTTTTCTAAAATTTTCTTAAGCCTATCCTTAAGCAATAAAGCTAATCCCAAAGCTCGGGGTACCAAAAACGTTTCCGAGGGCAAAATGGTAAAATTTCCCCAACGTTCCCACCTAGACTTCCTAACCTCAAATATATCTCAAATTATTTATTTTCATAACCTGGTAATCTAAATAACCAACTAATACCTGAAATACCCCTTGACTTTTCCAAAGTCAAATATTAACCCCCTTGTGACTTTCCTGCTATTTAGCTCCCTAGGATCGCCTCAAGTCGTCTGCTGCAGATTTACCCACATAATAATGCGGTTCTCACAAACATAACATTTAACCACATTTACATTTATATAATAATGCAAGCATGCTTATCATGTAATCATGCATTAAATCAATAAATTCACACATAAGCCAATTATGCCCTCCTGGCACACTAATCAAGGCCCTTAAGCCATATTAGTGATTTTGGGTCGTTACAACTATCCCCTCCTACTGAGAATTTCGTCCTCAAAATTTACCTGAATAGCTCGGGATAATGATCCCGCATCGCTGTCTCTAACTCCCAGGTCGCTTCCTCAACCTAACTATTTCTCCATAACACCTTAACTAATGAAATTGTCTTATTCCGTAAGACTTTGTCCTTCCGATCCAAAATTTGAACTGGTCGCTCTTCGTAGGACAAGTCTGTTTGTAGCTCTAAGTCCTCATACTTTAGCACATGTGTCATATCTGAAACATACTTCCGCAACATGGAGACATGGAATACATCATGAATTCCTTACAGCGACGGTGGCAAGCCCAACCTGTAAGCCACTCGTCCAATCCTTTCTAAAATCTCGAAAGGTCCAAAAAATCGAGGGCTCAGCTTGCCCTTTACCCTAAATCTTCTCACCCCTCTTAGTGGTGAAACTCGCAGAAACACGTGGTCCCAAACCTGGAACTCCACGTCCCTACACTTAGGATCAGCGTAGCTTTTTTGTCTACTCTGCGAAGCAAGCATTCTAGATCGAATCTTCTCAATAGCCTCATTGGTCTTCTGAACCATGTCTGACCCCAAAACCTTCTCTCATCCATCTCATCCCAATGGATGGGTGATCTGCACTTCCTTCCATATAACATCTCGTAAGGAGCCACTCCAATCGTTGATTGGTAACTATTGTTATATGAGAATTCGATCAATGGAAGATACCTACTCCAAGATCCCTCGAAATCAATCACACACGCGCTAAGCATGTCCTCCAATACCTGAATCGTCCTCTCAGACTGTCCGTCAGTCTGAGGATGAAAAGTTGTGCTAAACTTCAACTGAGTCCCCATGGCTCTCTACAGAGCTCCCCAAAACTTGGAGGTAAAGATATGGTCTTGATCAGATACAATAGACTTTGGAACCCCATGGAGACGAACTATCTCCCTCACATACAACTCCGCATAATGTTCCACTAAGTACGTTGACTTCACTGGCAGAAAATGAGCTGACTTGGTGTATCTGTCCACTATCACCCACACTGAGTCACAAAGTCCCACTGTCCTGGGTAGTCCTCCCACGAAATCCATAGTAATGTCATCCTACTTCCACTCTGGGATACCCAAAGGCTGAAGCAATCCCGCTGGTCGCTGATGCTCAGCCTTTACCTGCTGACATGTCAAACATCTAGCCACATACTCTACCACATCCTTCTTCATCCCGGGCCACCAATATAATGTCCGTAGATCTTGATACATCTTTGTGGTACCCGGATGAAGCAAGTATGGTGTAGTGTGAGACTCATCCAGTATTTCTCGTCTGATCCCCTCATCTACCGGAACACAAATCCATCCCTGATATCGAAGCATACCAGTCTCAGAAATAGAATAATCCTTAGCTGTCCCTGCTAAGACATGCTGCCTAACATCTTGCAACTACGCATCCATCAGTTGTCCTTCCTTGATCCGCTCTAATAGGGTCAACTGCAAGGTAATATTAGCTAACTGGCCTACTACCAATTCTATCTTTGCCCTGGCTATCTCATCAGCTAACTCCCTTGAGATCTGGGTGGAACTATACAATTGCCCTGGGCCCCTCCTACTCAACGCATCTGCCATCACATTGGCCTTCCCAGGGTGGTAAAGGATATCACAATCATAATCCTTAACCAGCTCCAACCAACGCCTTTGTCTCATGTGTAGATCTTTCTGAGTAAAGAAATACTTCAAACTCTTATGGTCAGTTTATATCTCGCACTTTTCCCCATACAGGTAATGTCACCACACCTTCAGTGCGAATACCACTGCTGCTAATTCCAAATCATGAGTAGGATACCACTGCTCACACTCCTTCAGTTGCCACGATGCATAAGCTATAACTTTCTCATTTTGCATCAACACACAGCCTAAACCCATCCTCGATGCATCACAGTAGACTACAAACTTTCCTTCCTCCGAAGGAAGACTCAGCACAGGTGCAGAAATAAGCCGTCGCTTCAACTCTTGGAAACTGTTCTCACACTTCTCTAACCAAACAAACTTCTAATTCTTCCTCGTTAACTCTGTCATTGGTGAAGAAATCTTTGAAAACCCCTCTACAAATCGTCTGTAATAACCTGCCAACCCAAGGAAACTCCTCACCTCCGAGGCATTCCTTGGCCTCGGCCAATCTCTTACTGCATCTACCTTGGACGGATCCACCTTAATCCCTTCTGCTCCAACTATATGCCCAAGAAAAGTCACCTCTGGCAACCAAAACTCACACTTCTTAAACTTGGCGAATAACTGATGCTCCCTTAACCTCTGTAAAACCTGTCGAAGATGCTGCTCATGCTCTGCCTCTGAACTGGAGTATACCAAGATGTCGTCAATGAAGACAATGACGAACTGATCCAAGAAGTCCTTGAACACCCTATTCATCAAATCCATAAAAGCTGTCGGGGCATTGGTCAAACCTAAAGACATGACCAAAAACTCATAGTGCCCATACCATGTCCGAAAGGCCGTCTTCGGTATATCCTCATCTTTGATCCTTAGCTGGTGATAACCAGATCGAAGATCAATCTTTGAGAACACTGTCTTTCCCCGCAGCTGATCAAACAAGTCATCAATCCTTGGTAGAGGGTACTTATTCTTGATAGTCAACTTGTTCAATTCTCTGTAGTCTATACACATCCTTAGAGTCCCGTCCTTCTTCTTAACAAACAAGACTAGAGCGCCCCATGGTGAATAACTAGGCCTGATGAATCCCAAATCCAGAAGTTCTTGCAACTGTATCTTCAATTCCTTCAACTCTGCTGGTGCCATCCTATATGGTGCCTGTGATACTGGTTCTATCCCTGGTGCTAACTTAATCTGAAACTGAATCTCCCTGCGCGGCGGCAACCCTGGTAGATCCTCAGGAAATACATCCAAAAACTCACACACCAATCTGGTCTCTCCTGGCCCTGCTGGCATAACCCTGGTAGTATCCACTACACTAGACAGAAAACCTATACATCCACCCTGTAACAAGTCTCTGGCTCTCAATGCTGAAATCGTGGGCACACGGGGTCTAGACACCGCACCCACATAGACAAACGGATCCTCGCCCTCAGGCTCAAAAGTCACCATCTTCTTCCTACAGTGATAGTAGCCCCATACCTGACCAACCAATCCATCCCTAAGACCATATCAAAATCCTCCATATCTAACTCAATCAGATCCACCAAAATTTCTGTACTATCAACCATCATTGGCAGTGCCCCTAATCCATCTCCTAGAAACTGCCAGTTTCCCTGTAGGCAATAAAGTCTCACACCCTGCAGTCCGATATTCACTAGGTCTACACAATCTATCAATCACTTTACTAGAAACAAAGGAATGTGTAGCACCAGAATCAATCAATACAGTAAAAGGAGAGCCAGCGCTAGAACGTTGACCTGTAACTATCGAGGGACTAGCCTCGGCCTCTGCCTGAGTCAAGGTGAATACTCGAGCTGGAGTAAAGCTATGTACCTTTCTTGCTTCACCTTTCTTCACTGTTGGGCAATCTTTCCTAAGATGCCCCACTGTTCCACACACAAAGCAAGCATTGGCCCGACACTCACCCAGATGGTGTCTCCTACACCTTAGGCACTCCGGATAGGTCCGACATGCCTCGCCGCCACCCTGACGACCACCCTGCCCACCCCGACCCCTCTTATCAGGACCAGCAGCGGTCGAAGTGTCAGGAGTCTTTCTCTTGAAGTCACTGGGGTCTCCGCCCCTACCTATCCCTGAATAAGGAGGCACTGCTCTGCGGCCCGCACGTCTCACCACACTTTCTTTCCAAATCTTGTTCTCCGCTTCCTCAGCGGTAAGATCCTTCTCAACGGCCTAGGCATAAGTTGTTCCTCCAAGTACCGTTGTAATTCTAACATCCCGGGTTATCATAGCATTAAGCCCCCTGATAAATCTATCTTGCCTAGCAGCATCAATAGGCATAAGATCTGTTGCGAATTTCGCAAGTCTGTCAAATTTTAGGGCATATTCATTAACAGTCATATTTCCCTGCACCAAACCCACGAACTCATTAACTTTTGCTACCCTGACGACAACATTGTAGTATTTCAGACTGAACAAGTCTCTGAAGCCTTCCCAACTCAAAGCGGTAACATCCTTGGTCTGCGATGCCACTTCCCACCAGATGCGGGCATCCTCTCTCAACATATAAGTGGCACAGGCCACTCTATCATGCCCCTCTACTCTCATGAAATCTAGAATTATGGTAATCATGGTTAGCCATTGCTCGACTTTCAATGGATCAGGTCCACCCTCAAAGATTGGGGGTTGCTGCTTCCTGAACTGTTCATACAATGACTCCCATCTATTCCCAACCTCTCCTTACTGCACAACTAGTACCATTGCAGGTGGTACAATAGGGGCAACACTCCCTGGTGGAGCCTGCTGTCGCAGAATACGGATCTGCTCATCTTGGCTCTGCAACCGAGCCTGCATATCGACCATGAGTTGCTACCAGTTCTCAAGGACTGGCGGAGGAATCTGGCCTTGGTCATCACCCTCGGTCCCAGACCTAGTGCCGGCTAGTCGCGTAGATTTTCTTGGACGCATAGCTACCAAATTCAATCTGCAATCAACGACTCAGCAATCAGACCATGATGACAGGGTAAAAGCTTCTCCAAAGTTCACCAATGGTACATAACCAATCACAAACAATCAACATATAGGCATTTATCCACACGCACTGGCTACTAATAAGCATGCCCCAATCTCATCACACAACAACTATGAAACAAGCATTCATCCATACATAATATGCAATTAATCATCCGAATACTCATTTACATGCACGACAATGCTAATAAAAATGCCTCAATATTCTCACACAACAGTCAAGGGCCAGGCCCTATCAGTATCTCATGCTCCTTGTTAATCAAACAAATAACAACAATCGCAGTTCATTCCAGGCATATAAGCATATAAACACATATATACATTACCAAACCTTGAACCGAACTTGTCTCTAGCAGCGAAGTACATGCCCAGTCGGTCTTCAGGAACCCTTAAACCTAGGACGCTCTGATACCAAGTTGTAAGGCCCTGGATAGCCAGGACCGCTACATTGTGTACTTATAAAGGTGCAAGACTTGCTAATCAAGTCATTTAGTCAAAACGTGTCACTAAACCATAAATGTGCTAGGGTTAAAATGGTTTTGGTCTCAAAAGATACATTTCATATATTCAAACAGATTTACATATGGGATCCCAAAAAGGAACAATGTTTAAAAGTTGGTTTACAAAATTTCCAAAACATACAGATCGCCATCGGCAACTCTAAGGCCAAAACAAACATTAATAGCTCTTTTGTTCCTATTATACTCTCAACTGTGGCGGCTGAGCAGCTGATCATGTACATTCCGCTCACAAAGCTCTCCAAGTCAGGGATGATCAAGTTTTCCCTTGCCTTTACCTGCACCACGTAGCACCCGTGAGCCAAGGCCCAGCACGAAAACATAATACACATCTCAACAATCATAACAAGAGAATAATCCTTTAAGCATGATCAAACACTTAACATTCCACATTTAACACATAGCATGTAATCGGAATGAGAGATGCAACCAATCATTAATAATAGTTAAGTCACATAATAACTAGGGCCGACAACTTAGGCAGCACCCTCTGTTTACCCCACTGACTCCAGCCAGCTTAAACCGAGCTCAGTGCATAATAAGCTGTCCTCGACTAACAGTGGCTGAGCCGCGCCCTGTGCGTAAGTGTAACCTTTGGCACTCTTAGGCCGTTTGTTTTCTGTTTACATGGCATAATACCATCCTTTCAAAACATACATATTGGGGAACCCTTAGTCCCATTACAATTACACAACCAGGTGTAGTTTTCTTACCTTTGGCTTCCAGGTGTACTAGCTACGAGCGATTCTCCTTGAGCGCGATCCAATCCCTGAGCCCTAGCTTAGCACCTAGTCACAACCAAGATAAAGGATACCTTCAACAATCTTAAAAGAGCTTCTAGACAAAGTTATAGTCTCTGGAACATTGAACTTCACCAAACATGGTAAAAGATTCAATCCCAAGCACCCTAGGTTAAATTCCCAAGCCTAGAATCTCAAAATCCCAAAATCCCTTAAGGGTCGCGGTATTAGCCACCCATGTCGCGGCATGGCCCCAGCAGAGGCCTCCCAATGCCCAAAAACAGACACGAACCGCGGCCCTAATCAGACCATGCCACGGCCTGTCCTCCTTCCTCAACACACATCAGCCTCGAAGGGCCGCGACTCACCAAGAACTATGTCGCGGCCTGACCCCTTCGAACCCAGAAAAAAACCTCCATTTTTGACTCTCAAACCTCCTGCAAACTAATCCAAAACTGCCCCAATTGCACAACTCAACTATCCAAAATCTTCCCACAAGATTTCAGCAACATAACCCAGTTGAAACCTAGACTAGAAACCCATAAAAAAACCTATTTCAATAACTGGAACTATCTAACACTACCGAAGATAAGGCCAATCTATAGGCCACCTGACCGATCCTCTCCAGGATTTCGAATGGTCTCACAATATCTAGATAATCCTTTCTGATTTACCATTAGTCTAACGATGATAAACTATACTAAATTCAGTTGTGTATCCATTGCCTTCTATAACCTTCCCCGGAACTTGGAAGTAATGATAGAGTCCTTATCTGATAGGATAAACCTCAAAGTCTCATGAAGGCCTACTATCTCTCTCACATAGAGATCTACATACTGGTCAACTATATTGTTCGTCCTTACTGATAAAAGTGAGCTAAATTTATATACCAGTCCATAATGACCCCAAACTGAATCATGTTGACTCACAATCCTGGGCAGTTCCGCCACAAAATCCATTGTGATGTTCTCCTACCCTATAGTCCTCAGCTATTCCAGCTAGGACATTGTGACAGTCAGAATCCTGTGATCCGTAAGGGGAAAGACCGGGTAAGTTGTGCAATCCCACACCGCTTGGGGAAGGTCAAGTGTGATGATTCTAAGACTGTGTAGGTATGGGACTACACAGTTGAAGAGGGCTTAAATGGATTGATGGGTACTACCTATATCAACAAGATGCATCTTCTTTTCGGTAGCCCATCACTTGAGAACTCCAAAGTTAAGCGTGCTTGACCTGGGGTAATCTAGGGATGGGTGACCTCCTGGGAAGTTTCCTAGGAAGCATGTGAGTGAGGACAAAGCACGCTGAAAAGACTCGTGTTGGTTTGTAGGGCCAGTCGTCATTCTAGAAAGCAGTCATAGTGACGTGGGGCGTCACAGACATCCTCTCTATTTTCCCCAGTTGGGATCGCTTACCTTTTTTTTTTTCCTTTAATCCTCTCTAAAGAGTAAACTGTAGCATAATATTGACTAACTGGGCCACCAATAACTCTATTTCAGCTCTGGTCATACTCTTCAACTGACGTGATGCATAGGCAACCACCTTTTCTGTTCTTGGAAGCTATTCTCACACTTTTCTGACCATGCACACTTCCGATTTTCGCGCGTCAGTTTATCAATGAAGTAACTATCCTTGAGAATCTTTCCCCCAAACACATGTAATATTCTGCCCATCAAAGGAAACTCCCAATCTCCAAGGCATTCATTGGCCTTGGCCAATCTCTGACTGAGAGCATACCAAAATATCATCGATAGAGACGATCGCAAATCGATTTAAATATTCCTTGAACACTCTACTCATCAAATCCATAAGTGTTATCAGGGCATTAGTCAATCCAAGTGACATAATCAAGAACTCATAATACCCAAATCTAGTATAAGAAGCCGCCATAGTGACGTGGGGCGTCACATACATCCTCTCTATTTTCCCCAGTTGGGATCACTTACCTTTTTTTTTTCCTTTAATCCTCTCTAAAAGAGTAAACTGTAGCATAATATTGACTAACTGGCCCATCAGTAACTCTATTCCAGCTCTGGTCATACTCTTCAACTGACGTGATGCATAGGCAACCACCTTTTCTGTTCTTGGAAGCTATTCTCGTACTTTTCTGACCATGCACACTTTTGATTTTTGCGCGACATTTTATCAATGAAGTAACTATCCTTGAGAATCTTTCCCCCAAACACATGTAATATTCTGCCCATCAAAGGAAACTCCCAATCTCCAAGGCGTTCCTTGGCCTTGGCCAATCTCTGACTGAGAGCATACCAAAATATCATTGATAGAGACGATCACAAATCGATTTAAAAATTCCTTGAACACTCTACTCATCAAATGCATAAGTGTTATCGGGGCATTAGTCAATCCAAGTGACATAATCAAGAACTCACAATACCCATATCTAGTATAAGAAGCCGCCATCTGAATAATTTTCCCCCACTGACCCTCAGCTAGTATTAACCAGATCGAAGATTCACCTTGGAGAACACCATCTTACCCAATAACTAAAACTTTAATTTCCTCAACTCTATTGGAGCCCTTCAATACAGTTCCCCAATGCCAACAAATACAATAACAAACTCTATCTACCTGTGTAGAGGTAATCCTGACAAATCCTCTGGAAACACATCCAAAAACCCACAAACTAATCTAGTCTGCCATGGTCCCACTGGCACAACCTGGGTGATAATCACCACACTAGCTAGGAATCTTATGCACCCTCTTTGCAACCGGTCACTATCTCTAAGTACATATATCATAAGTATAGGGTCCATGCATAGTGCCAACAAATACATAAAGGGGTCCTCACCCTTAGGCTAAAAGGTTACCATCTTCTTTTTGGCAAATTACCGTTGCCCCCAAATGTGGCTAACCAACCTATACCCAAGGTCACATCAAGTCAGTCATAGTCAACTTTATCAAGTCAAATGACAATTCTCTACCATTCCCTATCGCTAGTAATGTCTTGACCCGTCTCCCGAAAACCACTAACTCCTCAGTAGGCAACTAGGTTCCAAACCCATTACGTAATATTCTCGATATGGCACTTCCTGCACCGAATACACTCTAAGAAATACTCTCCAGGTCTCACCGTCACCTTGGCGGCCTATTAGCACATCCCGTGGCCTCCTATTTGGCCCTAGAGCTGAAGATGTATCTGGAGTCCTTCTCTTTGGTCACTATGGCCTCTGCCTCTACAAAACCCGCAAATGGAAGTCTCAGCCTCCTAAAATCCCTTCTGGCCGTACTCTAACACCAGATCTCTTTTTTCTTTCTACGCTCTCAACTATGAGAGTCTTCTCAACAACTTGTGCATCAGTAGTTACTCCTGGCATAGTAGTGATGCAAACCTCCCAGACTATCATAAACTATAGCCCCTAGAGAAACCTCCCCCTTCTAGTCCCATCTGTGGGCACTAGATCGCCGACAACCTTAGCTAATTTGTCAAATTTCAAAGCACATTCGGTCGCTGCCATGCTACCTTGAAATAATTTGCTGAACTTTTCAGCCTTCGCAGCTTTGACTGCATCATTGTCATATTTCTCGTTGAATAAAGCTCTAAATTCTTCCCATTCCATAATGTTTACTGTCCTAGTCTGGGATACCACTCCCCGCTTGACCCCGTGAAATCTAGAATGGTGGTTATCATAACCATCCACTGCTCAACCTTCAGTGGGCCTGAACTACTATAAAACTAAAGGGTGTTGCTTCCTAAACCTCCTATACAGGGGTTCCCATCCATCTACCCCTACCTGGGGTTGTACTACCGCTGGTACCCCCTAGCTGTGACACTGCCAGTACTGCAGACTACGAGTTCCTTGTTGGAGCCTGCTGTTGTCTCAAGAGACGAATCTCATCCTCCTACTTCCATATCCTAACTTTCTTAATAGCAATAAACTATTGCTAGTTCTCTGGGGCTGGCGGTGGGCCCTGGCCTTGGTCATCCTCTTCCCTGGCTTGTATCTCTTAGCCGGTCAACTTCCTAGACCTTCGAGGAAATATACTGGTATCTAACCCACTCTACAGTGATCAAGCCGGTCGTTAGGTAAGTAATAACTATAGCTCTTGCAGCCCAATTATCCAAAACCAAATAGATGCAATGCTAATATACACGCCTACACATATTATATTCAACCACGGTGCTATTAAGCAGTTCCTAATATTCATCACCAAATAGTAACGCTAATAAGCATTTCTGACATTCATAAGCGATAACAAGACAAATAAGCATGTTCAAGCATTTATACATTTATAACAATGCTATTAAGCATGTTCTTTAATCTATGCCAGTATTAACAGTGCTAATAAGCATTTCTTGGCCTACATGCAATTAACAGAGCTAATAAATGTTTCTTTAACATTTATAATCAATCATAGTGCTAATAAGCAGTTCAATAACTTTCACATAAAACAATCATGCTAATAATCAAGTCAGTTTATATTCATGCTCAATCAGGGTGCTAATAAGCACATTCTTCTCAATATTCATAATAGCAATAGTGCTAATAAACACCTCCCTTATCATACATAATAGACAAGGACCAGGCCCTATCAATATTACTCATGCTTCCTAAACAAGCATCCAAATCAGACATTCATATGTCAATTAGGCAGGTAAATATGAATTAACATAAATAGTTACCAAACCGTGACTCGAGCTTCTCTTCAACGGTGAGTGTACATGCCTAGCCAATCTTTAGGAACCAATAAACCTAAACCACTCTCATACCAAATTGTAATGCCCTCCTAATAAGGACTGTTACACTGTGTAGTTTAAATAGTGCTCAACTTGCTAAACAAGTCATTTGAGTTTAAACTGTGTAATTAAACTAACCACAGGTTTATGTATTAAAAATTTCGGTCAAAAGTTAACAATTTTATTGTAATGACCCAACTATTTTTAAGACCTTGGACCATTAAAACTACTAGACATAGCCACTATTTTTGAGAAAACATACATAAGGAATATTCATAACTTTATTAAAAACTCCAAAGTAAATATTGAAATACATAAATGAGTGGTATGGGATCCCATTGTTTTAAAATAAAACATAAATTTAAACTAAAGGAAATTGTTTACAAATCTAAATGCGGAGAATACATAAAAACATAATATAAAGAGACTAAAAATAATGTCATCCTCGAATCGTCACTCAGTCCATTGAATCCCTTCATCCTTAATACACAAACCTAGCTACCATGAATCCTTCTGCCGCCATAACTATTTTCCTGCATACATAAAAATAAAGGAGTGAGCCTAATGCCCAGCAAGGAAAATCTACTAGCACATATAACATAAACATAAACATAATACTACAAAACATATACTATAAAACATACATCACAACTCTGACCCACGTACATGGTAAACATTAGGGTTTGCTAGCTAAGAAACTATGAGCCCCTAGCAACATAAAAACATATTCATATATATATATATATATATCATAACATATCATAACATAAACATATTATAACATAAACATATCATAACATATAAGCATATAGAAACTATCCTATTTTCCTTACCAACACTGGGATATTTGAGAACAAGGACGGGATTTGGAATACTCCTAAAACCAACAATAAGAATGGTGAGTATTTCTAAAGAGAAGAGATGAAAAGAAGAGAACTAAACCACCAAGAAGAAACTTACCGAAAAGAAACCTTAAGTTCAAAGAACTTAAATACCTAACCAAGAATCGAAAACAACGAGTTAGGATTTTAGTAAAGAAAACTAAAGGAAACTAAAGAATCATACAGAAATGAACTTAAGAATAGGAATACCTTTGGATGTACTAGAACCGATCTACACCTCGAAATTGAAAACACACTCTATATCTCACTTCCCAAGTGTTTATAAGGCTTAAGATGATAAAGCTTTTATCCCAACCCAAGTGTTTATCACTCTATAGTAACCCTAAAAGCTTGAAGGCTCTGAACACAGCTTGAAGAATGAGAAAAATGGTTGGGTACTAGGTCCTATTTATAGAGTTCAAGGTGTGGAAGTATCTTCTTTTAGCTTTGACTAAAATAATGAATATTAATTGAAAAATATTTGAATATTCGTTCAACAAGTGCTTAAGACTCGGTCAAAAACATTCGTTGGGTGTCGGTACACAAAGTACTGGTGCTGAGCACAGCTTATCCTTAAGCAACATGAAGCTTTCTTCACAATTATCAGTCTAGTTGAACCTTTGTTGTTTCCGAGTCAGGTTGGTAAGCGGAGTGGCTATCTTAGAAAAAGCCCTCAACAAACCTCTGATAATAACCTAATAATCCCAGAAAGCTTCTTACCTCTGACGCGTTCTTTGGTCTTGGCCAATCCTTCACAGCCTCTACCTTAGATGGGTCTACTGCAACTCCGTCCTTGGATACAATGTGCCCGAGGAATGCTACTTGCGAAAGCCAAAACTCACACTTGTTGAACTTGGTGTAAAGTTAATGATCCTTTAGTCATAACAATATCAATCTTAAATGTTCCTCATGCTCGACTTCGTCCTTTGAGTACACCAAGATATTGTCGATGAACACTACGACGAATTTATCCAAGTAGTCCTTAAGGACCATATTCATTAGATCCATAAACGCGGCTGGAGCGTTGGTAAGACCGAAAGACATAACTAGAAACTTTTAATGCCCTTAACGAGTTCTAAAAGTTGTCTTAGGAATATCCTCTTCCTGTACCTTGAGCTGATGATACCTGGAATATCCTCGAAAAGTGTTTATCACTCTATAGTAACCCTAGTAGCTTGAAGGCTCTAAACACAGCTTGAAGAATGAGAAAAATAGCTGGGTACTAGGTCCTATTTGTAGGGTTAAAGGTGTGGAAGTATCTTCTTTTAGCTTTGAATAAAATAATGAATATTAATTGAAAAATATTTGAATATTCGTTCAACAGGTGCTTAAGACTCGGTCAAAAACGTTCAGAGGCTAGTCGAGAGGTTAAGGCTATTTTTAAAATTGAAAAACCAAACTTTCAAAAATACATAGGTGGGGCCGATATATCGCCCCCTATAGGTGATATATCGCCACTCCCAGTATTCCCGAGGCTGGTTTGATCGTTCGTGCAAAGTCGACGTGTTTTTCGTATCTTCCGTAGGCGATATATCGGCCCCTATGCTGTGATATATCAGCATACATCAATATATTAAACACGTAATTGTACTTTTTCAGCATAATTTGAATTGATTAATCAGGTTTGAATAAGTAATACGTGATTCCAGCAAGTTCTGGAAGGGTCTAGAGCTTCTAGAAACTTCTATTTTTGAATTATCCACTTAAAATGCTTAAATCCTCAAATAAACAGGATTGTGACAAGTGTCATTCTCTTAATGGTCTTGGAAGATTCTAGAGTTTCTAGAACTTTCTTTAATTTAAACTATAATTAAATTCTTAAATAAACATGCACACTACAAGTGGCATGATCTTATTAATTCTATCTAAACCTTATAGTATAATAATGACATATTTATAATCAGCTATATTAATCAAACCTTATGTTATAATTAATATTCTTAAACTATAGGTTAAACTTATAAAACCTATAAGTGTTGCTACGAGTGTTCAACTAAGTCCTGGCTTAAACCAAAAACCACAGTAACTATCATACAATAACTACTACTAGCTACTACTACTACTACTACTACTACTACTACTACTACTACTACTACTACTACTACTACTACTACTACTACTACTACTACTACTACTACTACTACTACTACTACTACTACTACTACTACTATCTAACTAGCTAAGTAAAGTTCTGGGACTCTACATTTAGTAAAAAAAATTTACTTCCATTCATGGAATTCCATGGTAATTAAAAATGGTTACAAACCCAAAAACGAATACAATAGCCGAACTAGGCGGCAAAATTAGGGTCCAACCTTAGTACCAACTGACAACCTCGATCATGGCGGATGAGCAGGCCGCATATGTACACTCCACCTATGAAGCTCTCCAACTCATGGCTGGTCCAACATTTCCTTTCCTTTACCTGCACCAACTAGCACCCGTGAGCCAAGGCTCAGCAAGAAAACATAATCATACTTATAATCAGTACATTGTCCCTAGTAATAAAAATCCTACTCATGCATGCAATTAACATAGAAGAGTGGCTATAGAGCAACACTAGAATCTATCTTCATCTTTTATACAACCAGCCCTAGAGCTGGCCAAGAGGGTGTGATGCCAACATTTTGGGCAACCCCAGAAGCAGTCAAGCATATATCTTGCTTCTTGATTGGCTTAACCCTGTCGGTCAATGTTTGGCATGTTACTGCTGCCCTCGACTCCTGAGTCGAGCATTTAAACTCTCGACTAATAAGTTGAGTCCATCAGCCTTTGACTAGTAAGTCAAATCCTTTAGAGTTCAACTGGTAAGCTGAGTCCTTTCACATTCAACTAATAAGTCAAGTCTTTATTTTTCGACTGGTAAGTCGCATTTGTAACCTTCGATTGATGAGTCGGATCCGTAATCTTCGACTGATAAGTCGAGTCCTTTCATCCTTTGACCGATAAATCAAGTCTTTCAATCATCGATTGATAATTTTAATCCTTTAACCTTCGACTAATAAGTCGAGTCTGTAGAACATGTTATAACCTTGACTATTAAGCCAGGCCCTTTATCACATAACACAGACAATCTTCAGCTTATAAGCTGAAGTTTCCCAATCAAATATATATATCAACAACCACAGGGTAACACAAGTGCGTATCGCACTCCCTTTTATTTAAATGGCATTCGAGCCAGTCAAGTGTGTGTCGCACTCCCTTTCCATTTGTTTAGCATCCGAGCCAGTCAAGTGCGTGTCACACTCCCTAGGTGGCCTAGCCATGGTGGCCTACAATCCACGTGCATATTGCCAATCCCAGCTCATAATCCGATTCCTACAAGTCCTTGACTTATAAGTCAAGCCTCACACACCTCCGACTTGTAAGTTGAAGCTTTAAGACCCTCGACTTATAAGTCGAGCTTTGAAGCCCCTCGACTTATAAGCCGAGTCCCTCGGGTCAGATATGCCCTCGACTAATAAGTCGATCTCTAACTAGATATCACAACAATTGCCCAGTTTATAAAACGAGCCTACTAATCTCAGCAGACAATCACATATTCCACTTATCATACATACATACAGATACAATGTATTGTAATACACCAAACAACATACATAAGCATAATCATAATCATGCGCATTCCAGTGTGCTTAACCAGATATTCACAAACATAATTATAATCATGCTTATTAACAGAGCCAAAGCCTTAATCATATCTATATTTAACCATCAGGTCAAACTCTAATCATACATTCACATACTGGGTGTAGTTTTCTTACCTTCAGTCCAAGTGTAAGCTACTAACGATGACCCTTGAGTACGATCCCTGATCCGAGCCCTTAGCGTAGACCTAGTCACAACCATGATAAATAATTCCATCAACAACAAGTGAATTAAGGCTCCCGGACTGAGTCCTAGCCTCCGGGACGTTGAATTCCACTCAACACGGAAGTATAATCGATCCTGAGCACAAAAGGTTGAGTTCCCGCACTCAAAACCTTCCCGGGGCCAAAAATCCCCTTAAGAGTCGCGGCCCCATGCTCCCATGCCGCGGTCCGCCTCTAATCAGAGGCTTAGCCTCCCCAGCCATTAGACACGTGCCGTGGCCCAACCATTGTGGTGCTGCGGCCCGCCCTTGCCACAGAGCCCAACCTGGCTCGTTTTTGCTCTAGAGGGCCGCGACACACTAAGAGCAGCGCTACGGCCCAGCCCTTCGAACCCAGAATTCTGGGTTTTTCCCCTTAGCCAAACCCAATCATAAACACCCTAAATATAACTTAAACCTTCGATTCAACTCCGATAATCAATATAACTTCTTTACAGCAACAAAAACCTAGCTAACTACTAGCTTAAAACTCATCAGCACACCCAAAATTCATTCTCTAAACAATAAACATGCAAACACTTAAGCCTTCAACCAATGCCACAGAAACATCAAGAAGAAATTGAATTAAACTCTTACCTCAGAGATGAAAATGCCCTTGAACTAATCCCCAAGTTTTCTCCAAGCTCATCCCTCCAATTTTCCAAGCTTAGTTCTTCAATTCCTCAAAGTTTCTCAAACCACCAAGAGAGAGATAAAGAGAGTTCATTTTTATTTTTAAATATCCACTTTGTACCTATAACATTAGTATGACTCGGTCTAGGGACAAGGATTCATACCTCATTCCTTGTGAATTGATCTAGCTCTTCTTGCATATCATTGATCCATGATTCATCATTTAAGGCTTCCTTAATATTTTTTGGTTCCAATGTAGAAGTAAAACAAACAAATTGAACCAAGTTTACATACCTCTTTCGAGTGACCATACTCTCTTCAAGATTTCCCAAAATGAGATCAGAAGGGTGATTCTTTTTTACTCTGGTTTATGGTACTTTTTGAACGGAGTCAGAAGAAATAACTAAATTTTCCTTCTCTATTTGTCCAGTTGTTGCTTCGACAGAATCACCGTCTGATACATCATCAGTAGTAGTTTTCGCCTCTGAAGGTTGTGCTATCAGATCTGCCATTTCTTTATGATGTCGAACATCAACGAACCTGTCAATTCCCTCCTCATGGGAGTACTAAAAAAAATCTTTTAGATCATCAACAACCACATTAGCAGATTCCATAATAGTTTGGGTTCTCATGTTATAAACACGATAAGCTCTACTATTGGTGGAATATCCAAGAAAAAATCCCAAATCGCTTTTGGCATCAAATTTTAGA
Source organism: Humulus lupulus (assembly GCF_963169125.1). Taxonomy (NCBI): domain Eukaryota; kingdom Viridiplantae; phylum Streptophyta; class Magnoliopsida; order Rosales; family Cannabaceae; genus Humulus; species Humulus lupulus. The sequence goes on along the minus strand of NC_084801.1, from coordinate 142,681,234 downwards.
AAATTCTAACGATCGCGAAGAATATAACACAGACACCCAAATACATGAAAATAAACGACATTGAGTTTTCTACCTTTCTGGATCTCATACAGAGTTTAATTTGTACCTGTACGCAGAAAAACATGATTAATTGTGTAACAAGCAGTGTTAATTGCTTTAGCCCACAATTTCTTTGTGAGTTTTTTGCTATTTAGCATAACTTTGGGCATTTCCTGCAAAGTACGATTTTTCCGTTCCACTACCCCATTTTGTTATGGGGTTTTGGGTGCATAAAATTCATGCAAAATTCCAAAAGATTTACAATATTCATCATAAACAGAATTTCCAAACTCCTTACCATTAATACTTTCAACATGTATAGGACCCATTAGATCAATATGCAATAATTCCAATACATTTGAAGTATTAACATCAGATAGTGCTTTATGGGAAATTTTCAACTGTTTCCCAATTGACATGATTCACACTTACCAAGTGATACTTTACCCAGCTTGGGTATACCACGGATGAGACCTACATTAGCAATCTTTTTCAAGATTTTGAAATTTATATGTCCAAGATTTTCATGCCATAAATCAGTATTATTAAAACTCGATGATGACATATGACATGTGAGTTTTTGTATGAGTGTGTAACAATTATCCAAAGAACGAAAACCTTTAAGAACAATGTCACCACTTTGATTTATAACATTACATTCATCATGCGAAAAATTAACAAGAAATCCTTGGTCACAAATTTGGCTTATGCTAATTAAGTTGGCTTTCAGCCCATCAACAAGAAGCACATTTTCAGTTTTGGTAACCCTTCAATGTTTAGAGTATCTTTACCTAAAATATTTCCTATAATTCCATCCCCGAATGTTACTACTCCACACTTCAAGGATTTGAAGTTGGTGAGTATGTTGGCATTACCTGTCATATGTCTTCAACAACTGCTATCAAGTACCATGAACTAGATGCATGTATTTTATGACAGGTAAAGGTAGCCAAGCAAACAGAGTTATCTTTCTTGACCCATATTATTTTTTATTTCGAATTTCTTTTGGTCAAGAATAGATTAATGCTACCAAAGAGTTTAACATAATTCTTTTTAAACAAATTTAACAGAGAAAAACACTTAGGCCTTATGTGTCATTTCATCCCACAAAAATTATAAAATGTTACAAATTTTCCAATGTTTCTCTTCGGAGAAATTTTCTTTAGTTGTAGATCTGTTGGAACAGATGACAACTTCGTGGTCTCTGAAGAGTTACTTGTTCCTGCAAAACGATTAGTTGGCACAACAGTTGGATAATTAATGGATTCTACAAAAATCATTTTTCTTGAGGATTCAGATCCATTAGATCCTAATCCACTGTAATCACCGGCCTTTTTTCTTGCAGAGAGAATATCATCCAAAATTCCATATCTTGGATTAAGCATTTTGACACCTTTTTGCTCAAAAAACTAATTTCATCATTTTTGGAAGCAATAATCATCTCAAGTTCTTCAATTTTTTCAACATATTTTCTTATTATTACTAGCCATTAATCGATTCTCAGAGCAAACTTTCAGCCATTGATCATACATTATTTTATAAGACTCTTTCAATGACTCCTCATCTAAGTCAGAATCATCAGAGTCAATGTCAAAATTCTAAATATTATGAACATAATTATTAAGGCATAACAAATCCTTGTAATCAACTGAAGAAAAAATCACACCTTTGTGAACAGAGGTTAAGGCAACACTGTTTTCTTCCTCATCACTCTGTTCAGAGTCTTGATCATTCCAAGTGACTGCCACGACTTTCTTTTTCTTTAAGGTATTTGCACACTCAGATTGAATGTGTCCAAATCCTTCACATTCCCTGCACTGAATACCCTTTTTATTAGTCTCAAAGGGTTTAGAAAAATTACATTTTGAGTTTTGGTTATGGCCTTTTTGTTTCCTGATTTCTTTTTGTACTTTTGAAATTTTTTTGTTAATAAAGCCATCTCATCATCTGAGCTTTCCTTATTTTCTCTAGAAGATTTCAAGGCAATAGATTTCTCCTTGATTTCTTCTGTTTTACCTTTTTGTCTAATTTGTTGGTTTAGTTCAAACGTTCAAAGTGAACCCATCAATTCCTATACTTTTATTTTGTCCAGATCATTTGCTTATTTAATTTCAGTTAGCTTAGTCTGAAACTTGTCAGGGAGAACCCTAACAATTTTTCAAACCAAAACATTCTCTTCAAGTTTCTTACCAAGAGCAAAATATTCGTTAGCTATATCTGACATTTTCTCATAAAATTCACTGAGGGTTTCATTTTCATTCATTTTCATTCATTTTCAAATTTTCATATTTTGTTGTAAGCATAACAAGCCTAGAACGCTTGACATCAGCAGTTCCTTCAAATTGAGTTTGAAGGATTGCCAAGCTTCTTTGGCCGAAACACATGAAGAAATCAATTTAATGTAACCTTCACCAACACCATTAAAAATAGCATCTAATGCTTTATTATTGTAAATGGAAAGTTTATCTTCAGCATCAGTCCAATCAAGTTCAGATTTTACCTTATTTACATCATTGCTTTCTGCTGGAGGAGTCCAACCACTCAAAACAGCTCTCCAAGCCTTTTCATCTTGAGATTTGATGAAGTCTCTCATTCTAACATTCCAATATGGATAGTTCGAATCATTGAGTAAAGGGGGGCGAGTTATGGAGCCTCTTTCTATGAAAAAAGACATTGCAAGAACAAGAACAACAAACAGAATAAACCAAGATCACACTAAAAAATGAGTGACCCGCTCTGATACCAATTGAAATTTTGTTTCTAGTAATTACCAAATTAATTAAATCATGTGAATTAATTAAAGTGTGGAATGGTAATTAAATGTTTAAACAGATTTTAGTTCTGTTGGGACAGAATCCGAACTTGTCACGACAGAAACTGAACACAATAAAAAGACAGTGCAAAAACAATAAAGAACACAACGAGTTTTTACAAGGTTCAGAAACCCTTTCGGATAACCTACTCCTTGGGGCCACACCTAGAGAATAAAACCAATTAATAAAGAATCATAAGTACAAAATATTGACTTAAACAAAACAAGACTCCCTCTTGAGATTTGCCGCAACTTTGTTCAACTTCTCTTCACTAATCTGATATTGATTGAAATGCTCAACCACTTGAACTCCCTTCAATGGTCAGCGAGTGCATGCATCCTCCCGACGCAAGGCTTGTAAAAATCCTCTCCCGAAGACTATAAAAGTTGTGTTCAAATTACAATGTGTATTCACTCATGAATGTGGTATAAACTCACCACAAAAAACTAAACACTCATTTTTTCACAAGATCACGTGAGTAATTTGATCTTGAATACAAATAAGGAACTCTCACAAATATTACAAAACACTCAAAAATTAAGCATCTAAGAGTTCACTTTTTCTCAAAGCCTTAGAGACCTATTTATAGAGTCCATTTCGTGCTCATAAAGGCTGAAAATGAATCTCATAATAAAGGCAAGAATATTTGAAGATATTCTTGATTGATGAAGAATTGCCTTTTTCAGAATATGTTGATCCGACAGATACAATTTTGGTGGAGACAGCTAATACCTGTGTCAGATCAAAATGCTCAAGATAGAAATAATAATTAATGACATCAAAGATTCAGTTTCCTGAATTTTATAATCTTGAGCTGCACGAAAATTTAAAGTCAAATATTCCAGAAACGACTTTGAGTAAGTACTGAATATTTGCTTTAAATAAACAAGATATATCTTCCCTTTATAATCAAATTATGATAAAATTAAGCTAAATAATTCAAAAATCACAAGAAAGGGAAAGTGATATTCCGAAAATCACAAGAAGGGAAAGTAAAAATGATCTTTTAATTAAAAAGATATTTCTATAAAATATGCTGATTTTAGGATTTACAAGTTGTTCCAACATTTTTGAGACCAAATGGCATAAGTTTATAGCAATATAGTCTGGTGTCAGTGCGAAAGCTGGTGTGTACCCAAAATAAGCATAAATAAAAGATAGTGTTTCGTGACCTGATGTAGCATCGACTAGCAGTGGAAAGAAATCCTTCGGGCATGCTTTATTAAGGTCTGTGAAATCCACACATCTCCTCCATTTACCATTCAGTTTGGGGACAAGGACGAGATTTGTGACCCATGATGGATAAAACACTACCAAAATGAATCCATTCTCTTTGAGCTTTTCAAATTCTTCTTTTATGGCTATCGACCTATCTTTATTGAGGAACATTCTTTTTTGTTGCGCTAGTGGAAAATTTTCATGTCTATGTTAAGGACATGAATAATTACTGCCGGATTAATCTGAATCATGTCCTTATGCAACCACACAAAAACCTCCTGATTTGTTTTAAAAAACTTCACCAGCTCTTTTCTTACTACTGTTTCTAAGTGTTGACTAGTTACATTCAAACCTATATTTTGAAACTAACGAGTTACAATAAAGTATAGCAAGTATTTTCTTATTTGGTTAACAAAAATTAATTTTAAGAGAGCAAAATGTACATTTTCTATTATAATTCGAAATTACTTCTAAGTTTTTTTTTTCTGTTTGATTAATAAAAAACCACTATTACTCACATGTAAATTACATACATGAGTTTTCAAAAAGTATAATAAAACTTTTCTAATAGCAATTCGTACTCTTCGAGACAGTACAAATCTCCTGAATATCTCAGATTACTTCATTCAAGATAAAGGTCACCACAATCTTACAATGATATTTATATGCTAAGCAAACAAGGCAAATTGCCATAACAGAAATGTAACAGAAATTTGTTATGCTCAATTCGACCCGGCTCAACGCGACTCAACCATCACGAAATCCTTCATCCATCTCGAGGGTGCGCGTGTTCTCCTCCCACGCGTGGCTTCTCTCAGCTGTTCTTCTTTGTTTGCATCCTCTTCTATTCTTGTTGTATTAGTTTGTTGCACTTTAGTAGCCTTAGGAGCATGGGCTACATCACATGGCCAAGCTTGGGCCTGGGCTTAAATTGCTTTGGAGTCCAAGGTGACATGGGCCTGGCTATCACTACTCTCCCCCTCAAAATTGACCTTGTCCTCAAGGTCTTCCAATCCATATAGTTTACAAAATGAAGCAAAGTCCTCCTAAGTGGCATCCTCTAAAGGACTGTGAGACCACTGAACCAGAACCTGTGGGACTGTCTTCTTGCCTCGCTGTAGAGTGCGATTGGAGAGGATGGCAATGAGTAACAATAAGGGTTGGTGTCCCCATTGTAGTTCAGGTAGTGGGTAATGCTTCACTGGTTATTGTCCAATAAACGGCTTGAGTAACGAGACATGAAAAGTAGGATGGAGGCGGCTGTGTTGAGGTAAGTCAAGAGTATAAGCAACAGGGCCAACGTGTGCCACAATTGAGAACGGTCTGAAATACCTTCGACATAACTTAGCATTCAGACGATGAGCCACGGTGGTCTGCCTATACGGTTGTAACTTTACGAGCACGAGATCCCCGATAGCAAACTCAATGTGACGTCTCTTTTTGTTGGCTTGCTGACACATTCGGTGTTGAGCTCACTGCAAATTCAATTTCAAGTGAGACAGTAAGGCATCCTGAGATAGTAATTCCTCCTCAACGGCCTGAACAGAGGTGCTACCACGTGTATACATGGGAATCGAAGGAGGAGGTATGCCATATACGGCCTGAAACGGAGTCATACCGATTGAAGAATGGTGACTCGTGTTGTAATGGTATTCGACCCACTTCAAAACCTGGTTCCATTTCTTGTGATATTCAGATGTGAAAGCTTGGAGATACTGCTCCAAGTACCGATTGGTCACCTCCGATTGACCATCTGTTTGTGGGTGGTAAGATGTGCTCAGTTTAAGACGAGTGCCCATGAGCTCGAAAAGCTTTCGCCAAAAGTTGCTAGTGAAGAGAGGGTCACGGTCAGCGACAACAGAGCGAGGGAGACCGTGGAGGCGAATGACCATTGTGGAAAAAAGTTCCGCGACCTTAGTGGCTGTATAATGAGTAGGCAATGCTCCAAAATGACCGTATTTAGTGAAGCGATCCACTACCACCATTATCGTTGTGAAGCCTTGCGAATGAGGGAGAACCACGATAAAATCCATGGCTAAATCCTCCCAAACTCGTTCCGGTAACTCTAACGGTTGAAGTAAGCCATAGGGGGCAGCAGTAGAGTACTTAATCGTTTGACAAGTGAAACAAGAAGCAACAAACTCCTGTACATCCTTTCTCATTCCAGCCCAAAAGAAATTGGTACTAAGGCGTAAAAGGGTATGCTCTACCCCAGCGTGTCCCCCTATAGGTGAAGCATGAAACTCTTGTAATAAAGGCAGCTTGAGAGAGGAGGAATCACTGATTACGAACCTATTTCGGTTGAGCAATAGCCCGTTGCGACAAGTGTAGAGTGAATGCGAAGGTTGTCCATTGCCTAGTTTCTAATGCAAGGCGACCAAATCAACATAAGTTTCATTCTCGCGACGCAAGTCCGTTAAGAATTCAAATGTAAACCCTGATATGGTCAAATGAAGATGTGTGGCTGGGAACTCATCTTTTTGGGACAAAGCATCTGCCACCGAGTTTTCTTCGTCTGCTTTGTACTCTATAGAGAATTGAAAACCCAACAATTTCCATAAACAATATTGTTGTTCTGGGGTTTGAATAACCTGCATAAGGATCTCCTTAAGACTTTTGTGACCAGTTCTAATAATGAAGGGTCTTCCCAGTGAATACTGCCGACATCTAGTCACTGCTTCTACCACCGCTCGTAACTCTCTGTCATAAGCAGATGCCCCAAGCATTCGCGGTCTGAACTTCTTGCTGAAATAAGCAATAGGATGACCGTCCTGTAGCAAAGCTCCTCCAAATCCCACATTAGAAGCGTCCGTTTCTATGATAAAAGTCTTAGAAAAATTAGGCAGTTGTAAGACAGGTGTAGAAATCATAGCATTTTTCAATTGTGTAAAGGCCAACGCTACAGCGACTGTCCAAACGAACCCGTCCTTCTTTAGTATTTTCATAAGAGGTGCAGCAATTGATGCTTAATGAGCCATGAATCAGCGATAATAACCCGTTAGGCCGAGAAACCAACGGAGCTGTTTGAGATTTTGAGGTAGAGGCCATTTGACCATGGCTGAGACTTTGGAGGGGTCGGCTGCCACACCCTGCCGCGACACAATATGCCCCAAATACTCTATAGATGTCTGAAACAGCAAACACTTGCTAGCCTTAGCAAAGAACTGGTGTTGGGTCAGCAATTGGAACACCAAATGCAAGTGCTTGAGGTGGTCAGTCATGGAGCTTCTATACACAAGAATGTCGTCAAAAAATACTATGACAAACTGCCTCAAGTATGGTTTAAAGTCCTGATTCATCGCTGCCTGGAAGGTGGCGGGAGCATTGGTGAGTCCAAATGGCATCACGAGAAATTCATAGTGTACCTGGTGTGTACCAAAAGTTGTCTTGTGCCGCTATACACGAGGTAGCACCTCTGTTCAGGCCATTGAGGAGGAATCACTGATTACGAACCAGTTTCGGTGGAGCAACAGCCCGTCACGACAAGTGTAGAGTGAATGCGAAGGCTGTCCATTGCCTAGTTTCTGATGCAAGGCCCGCAAGTCCGTACAATAGCCAGGCCCGCAAGTCCATCTTAGAAAAAACAGTGGCAGCACCTAGTTCATCAAGTAACTCGTCAATTGTCAGAATGGGAAATTGATCCTTGATAGTGATCCCATTTAGTGCGCGGTAGTCCACACAAAATCTCCAAGTGCCATCCTTCTTTTCAACTAGTAAAACCGGGGAGGAGTAGGGGCTCGTGCTATGACGAATGAAGCCCGCCTCCGTCATTTCATGGACCAACTTCTTAATGATATCCTTTTGGAAATAAGGGTAGCGGTATGGCTGCACATTAATCGGGCTGTAAAAAAATGCGATGGTCAATAGGCCGCAGCAGAGGAAGCTGCTGTGGGCTCGCAAAAACTGACTTATAGTGTTGAATCAGTTTTTGTGCAGCTGGAACCAAAGTGGGAAGAAACATAGAGATACCCAAATTGGCCTCTAGATGTGCCAAATCAAGGTCATGGTCAGCAGCAGGAATTGGAACGGGGTGCATACGCCACAGCTAACTAACTTGGCCTTCATTCATCATTGAAGTGAGTAGAGTGAAGGAAATATGTTTTTCCTGCCACGCGGGATTTCTATCTAGCTTAACGGTTTGACCCCCCCCCCCCCCCATGTGAATTCCATAGTCAAGGCCCGATGGTCATGAATGAACAGACCAAGAGTTTGCAACCATTGCATGCCGAGTACAATATCAATGCCCCAAATCGACAAGACATACAGATCTACCCGAAACGTGTGCCCTTGTAAACTAAGTTCCATATCCTTACAAAATTTGGAACATGTTAAGAACTGCCCATTGCCCATATATACTTTGAACGCCTTAGTAGATTTGCAGGGCAACTTCAACGTCTCAGCCAAAGATTCTTGGATGAAGTTGTTGTTACTGCCGGTGTCGATTAACATTTCCAAGGACTTTGAACCATGTTGAGCTAATAAGCGAAAAATGTGGGGATTCGCTGAGTTAGACAGAGCATGGAGACTAACCTCCTATTCCAATTCCTCAGCCTCATAATCCACACCGTCAGAACCATCTTCTTTTCTGTCGTGGCCACACAGTGAAAGTACACGGGTCTTGCACTTATGTCCATAGTGAAATTTCTCATCACAGGTGAACCATAAACCCTTATCGCACCGCACCTTGAGTTCGACAGGTGAAAGTCGTTTGACAGGAAAATTCGAATAGGACCCAGTGGATTTTGCAGTAGAGCTCGATCCTGAATTGCTTAGTGCTCCTGAATAAAGTGATTTAGTACCCCTAAGCATATCAGAACCACTGACCTTGCAACCCAAAATCCCTGTAGCAAACTGATCATGACGGATACGTCCCACTAGATCCTTATTGCGATCTTTGAACAACTATGCTTTGGCCATAGCATCAGCCAAATCAGTAGGAGACATAAGAAGTAATTCACGACGAATAGAAAACTTCAAACCCCAAACAAAAAAAATGAGAAACATCGAATCAGGAAACCATACTTAGTGACTGATAAGCAAGTCACTAATTTAATCAGAAGTGTGGCTGCTGGGTAAGCCATTAGCCTCAAACAGATGAGAGACTGATAGTTAAGTCTCCAACTTAACAAATGAGTGACTGATGGGTAAGTCACTAGCTTAAACAGATGAGAGACTGATGGGTAAGTCTCTAAATTAACAAATGAGTGACTGATGGGTAAGTCACACAAGCGCTTATAATGTTCATCGAACTTGAGGTCGGTCCGGCATTAATGCTCTTTGAGTCATCCAATGCAGATATCGATTAGATCTAATCTTTATTGGCTTGCGTTGAACACGCTAAGGCCATCCTGACTAATGAGTCAGCACCGTGTGACCAGTGCCCAGTACCACTGCCGAACCTGACTAATGAGTCACCGCTTCACAGTTAATACTGGCACCTTTGCCAATTCTGACTAATGAGTCAGTGCCATACACAAATGAGCAAGATTTTCTAAGCATTCATTAATCAATTCATGTCCACATTTATACCATCAACATGCCTCAAGAATAATCATGCATGTCACATATGGGGTGCAATTTTCTTACCTCTGGTTCGAGCGAGAATTAATATAAGAACGACCCTTGAGAACGACTTTTCTTTTGTCCCCTTAGCAGAATACCTGGGCATAACCAATTATGGGATTCCATCAATAAAATGAATAACAAAGGTTCCCAAACCAAAACCTAGCCTCCGAGACATCGAATACTACTAAACCAGGTAGTAGGACCGATCCCGAGGCCTAAGGCTTGAATCCCCAAGCCAAAAAGCCATTTCTGGCCAAAAAGCCACTAAGGGCCGCGGCCCTCCTTGGCCATGCTGCAGCCCGCCCCTCAAACAGAGGCGGCCTCCTTCAGCATCCTTCAAGGGCAGCGGCCCAACCTCCAATTCAGCCAAAATCCCTGTTTTTTTCTTCCCCTGCGATTTTCCTTGGAACCAACCTTTCAAACCAAGCTCAAACACCACTCAAACCTCCAATACAACCCCTAAACTTGATCTATAATGCTCCCTCATCAAAACCCAAGTTAAACCCCAATCAAAACTTCCATCAATTCCAACTATCCACAAAGAAATCATTAGCTGAAACTAACAACTAAAACAGAGCATACATGGAAACTAGTGGCTAAAAACTTACCTCAAACTCAGGTTGTGATGCTCTCCAATGGTAGACCACTCTCCCAAACTCCCAAGGCCTACTTCCCAAGCTTAAATCCTCAACAAGATCACAAAATCCACAAAGGAGATGAAGGAGGAGGAAGGTACAGGTAAGCTCTTGATCACACTCTGTTTTCTCTTCAATTTTACTGCTGAACTCAATTTATATCTATCCTAGGGGTAAAAATACCATTATACCCCTAGGTCATTTAAGGGTTTCTAAAGGCTCCCAAGGGCAAATTTGTCATTTCCAACCTATCTCGTTAATCATAATTAACGCTCTCCAATTCCAGCTATTCTCAATAATCTCAAACACCAATAATTCACATCCCATTACCCTTTAACTTCCGGTAACGCTCTAATCATTAAAATCACCCCAAGACTCATCCCGAGCCCCGAACTTAAACCTGTTGTGACTAGGTTGCTAATCAATAATCCAAGATCGTCTCTTGCCTAATAGCTCGAACAAACCCACATTATAATGTGGTCTCAATAACATATCATCAACATGCATAAAAATATACAATTTTACCCTCAATGGGCCAAATTACCATCAAACCCCTGTAATTAAAAATATGGACTCACATGCATGCATTTAACATCATATTATAATATAATCCACATATACATGCATTCTATTAATTAATGGCATAATTAAGCAAGTATGGCCCTCCCAGCCTACTATTCCCGCCATTAAACCACAACGGAGAATTCAGGGCATTACACACGTGTCACGTTTTTATTGGTCCAAATCATAATTATTTTTAAAATATTATTGAGCTGGACCAATCATGGAGTGACACGTATTGGTCCAGTCATCACGAAATGGAGACCTAACGGAGGAGACTCACAGAATTACACTTTTACTGACTTTGGGTACTATTGCCACTAAAAATAAATATTTGGTCTATGCCGCATACAAAACCCAAACATTGAGTACTTATGCCGCAAATATCCCTATCTAGAATACTAAAAGTAAAATTTGCTAATAAGTTATATAGTAAGTTGTTATATTTTATTGTAACTCATTAGTTTCATAAAAAATAACTTTTTAGGAAAAAGTAACTAATCGGTATCTTATCAACATCATAAGTAACCAAAATGTTACTTTTGGAAAAAAAAAATGAAAATTCAGGATGCTGTGAATTTTATATTTCAAGTATATTATTTTTTAAATCCGGTATTTTCTGATAACATGGCAAGGCATTTTTGTAAATAAAAATGTGTAGTTGACTTTTGAAATTAAAATGCAAAAACCCACATGAAATGTAAATTTCTCATTAAAATTAAAAATGGAGATGTATTTGGAAAATAGTCATTTTTTTAATGTTATAGTTTTCTTTTGATAATTTTATCAAAGTAATAACCTTTCGACACACAACACCCCGTTGAATACACTCAAACTTTGTTTAAAAGACTACTTTGTAATTATTAAAAGTCATTTTTAGCAAAAATAGCATTAAAATAAAATTTTATTTACATCAATTATTTTAATTATATTAATTTAACGTTTTTATGAATTTTCATTTTAGATAGATATTTTTTGTAAAAAAAAAACTACTATCGGTAAATATATTGTAAAGGGCAAAAATTGAGAAAATTATAAACATACAAATCCAAAGCCTCCAGATTTATATGTTTTTTTTATCATGGTGAAGCCTTTGCAGTGTTTGGCAAAGGAGATTTTGGCCAAAGGATAATCAAGAAAAACACCAGCTACTTGCCTAGTTCGAAGGTCTTCAGCATATTCTTCTTCTGTGATGAAGTTCTTAATTTGATTTGGATGGTATTTCAAAACGTCTACTAAGTACTTTTGGACATAAGCTCCCCTACTACACCTAAACACAGTCTTGCTACTGTGCAGTGCTCCAATGTTCGGTTCGAGCTGTTGTACGGTCAACATGCTCTTAAGGTTGGTTGTGTATGTTTGTGTGATCGCCAAAGCCACAAATAGCCACACAACCATTGTCATCTACGTGACAAATTACTATGTAATTTTTCAGATATATATATATATATATAATCAAATTATATGTAAACAAAGTGATTGATAATTTTTAAGGTAGACATACTAAATCTAATAACCTAGGTAGAAAGTTTAACTTACATATCGCAATAAAGTACCATACGGTACAAAACACA